>NC_062965.1:30315916-30534647 GCF_023119035.1 Salvia hispanica | reverse complement strand
GGCAGTCAATATTATTATACTATAGTGGATGATAATAATATTCTGTTTGGGCTTGTATTAAATTGGGGCTCAATTTAATTAGTAAAAGACCAACAGGTTTGGCCCAAGTCCAACCTCCATGGATCCCTAATCTGGCCCATCATAACTCAATATAAAAGGAGATTAGAAAGGAGATTTAAAGTGATTTAATACATAAATTTTCGTGCTTCCCTCTGGGAGTGGACGAAAAGTCAGTTTTCTCAAAAACTGATATTCTGTCTTCTTTCCATTCAAGCCCTTTTCGATTCTGACAAGCTTTGCCCACCCAAAGGTCATTATCTGAGTTCGTGGATACAGATTAGAAGATTCGTGGTCGAGTATGAAGATCTTCATGTGGAGAAGGAGCAAACAATCGTCGATTCTTTGGAGAATCAGATCGGTAACCCTAATCTGTAGAATATCATGAATTAGGGTTCTTATTCCTTGTTTGTGAATTATATGTGTTCTAGCGTGCAATTGATTGCTTAACATGTGATTAATTGATCCCATAATCGGTCAAATAGATCTGTAGATCTGATTTATTTGTTTATGCATGACTTCATTTGTGCAAGGTGCCCCAAACCCCACGGTAGCGGTGAAGAAAACAAATCGGGCCTTGATGAGAAGGAGAAGTCTAGGATGCGGGAGATGCTAAATAAGGCATATAGCACCTGGGGTTTGGTGCCCCTTGCACTGTGGAAGACTTGTACAAATTAAATAAATCAGATAAGGATCTATTTGATTTGGACGATTATGCGATTAATCAATTCACATGTTAAACAGATAATTGCATGCTAGAACACAAATAATTCATGCTTAGAAAGAAAATAAATCCTAAAACATGAATTCTACGGTTTAGAGTTACCGATTTTGATTCTCCAAAGAATCGTCGATTGCTCGCGCCTTCTCCACGTGATGATCTTCAATACTAGACCACGGATCTTCTCTCTGGTTCCCGAACTGTATCTCGATATCAGGGTGGGCTGATCTTATCAAAATACTAGGACTCGAATAAAGAAGACATAACTTTTTCACGGAGGAGGAGCTGAAAAACTCACGGAGGAGAATAATGATGAAAAAATCGTCCCTTACTCTATTAAGGAGTAGACGTGATTTTCATAATTACTCAATCTTAATTCTGTCTTATTTATTCTCCTATTTATATTAAGTTTCTTTTGGACCCAGACAGGGATATATGGAATGTTTTGGATATGGGCTCCCCCAATTAGCTTTTTACTAATTAAATTGAACCCACAATTTAATACAAACATATATTTGAATATTACGAGCATCCACTACAGAAGTAATATTGAACTCTCCCCATCCAAATCCGAAATTACAAGTAATCCGGGTTTCCACTTTGTTTATTATTTATTTCCGCGCTTAAGATATAAATGTCCATTAATTAATTAATGTCTGCTATGAACTTAATTAACTAATATTTTATTAATTCCAAGAGTGGACTTAGCAAGAAACACTTATTTATTATTCATAGAGTAATAAAACTCCAACTGGCCAGTTTTCCGAATAATAAAACTTTTGTTCGAGCTCCTCTTGAGCACATTATCAAACGAGACTCACCTCATGCACGATTCAACACAATAGCAATCCTAGCACCGCTAGATATTAATCACCACTACCAAATATATCAGGATTATTAGGTTGCGAAAAACCCGCACCATTTGATAAGTCAAAGTAGTGCATAATCAATACCATATGCTCAATGCTAACATATGTAGATTAAGAAATAGTATTTTATCAAGACCTAGTCTTTTAGTAGATAGCATAAAGACACGTCTTGCTGTTAGATCCGTTCAGTGCTATACCACACCAATGTCATCTTATTTCAGTAAGGCTTAGAAATATGCGGACTGACATTGCAACCTTTTACGATAGGTAGCCTAAGCCTATCTAGGTTGTGAAATTATTCTTTTTCTTTTGCAAAGCATTGCATAGATCTGACCGTGTTACCTTAAAGTGGACGACGCCCACAACCGGTCTACTAAGCAAAAGACTTAGACTTTGTTTGCTTCTTATACATTTAAATGTTTATACAACATCTTATAAATGCACAAGCAAACACAATCTAATAATATACTGATTCTATTCGTGCAAAATTGCTCGAATAATACTGAATCCGGTTAAAATTGGATGGTAGAGTTTTTCGTATACAAGCAAGATTCTATTCGCTCGAAACTGCTCGAAACATGCTTTTCAGTATACCAATCCTAACAATCTCCCACTAATACTCAAAACATGCTTTCAAGTATACTCACTGCCAAAAACTCTCTCACTTATACTCAAAGTAGGTCTTTGTACTAGATATATCGAACTACCATTCATTTCACAAGGTGAAAGAAAAATCTGCTTGGTTGTTCTCTGATTATATCTTTTTCACCATAATGTCTTTGTTACGTACTTGATCTTTAATTAATTTCATCCCCAAATGTGATTGCTTAGCTCAATAAACTCGTGTGTCCCTTGAGTTAGCCTTCACTAGAGTAACAAAAAATAATACTCATATAGGCATACTCAAACTTACGATTAAAGCTATTAGGAAGATATTCCTAAGGTAAACACATATTCAGAGGATGACTTACTCGATCACTGATTAGTCATAAAACTAAGACAGTGTAACCCCAAGGACATTACATGAATGACTGGTAAACTAGAATATAGTTACTAGTCTTTCTCAAGCACTAGGGTATATTCATTACCTCAAATAAAATCCTTTGCCATGGTTAATATGATATATACTTGCTATGCAAAAGCACAACTAATATCAAACTTAGTACACATTATAGCATACATGAGACATCTATCTCCAAAACTAGTCTCATTATTCTTGTTCTCACTAAGTGTCAAACGACACTCGACTAGAGACAAGACAATTCCATCTTGATTGGTAAAACTTTACATGGAAATTCTAATGCTAAAACGTTCCAAGCAATGTATAGATATAGGATTCCTAAGAGAATCTCATCATTCTTTCTAGCAATCTTAAAAAGACTTAGATGCTCAAAATGTAATTAGTTTCTCTTTAATCCTTTATCTTAAACTGGGCAGACAACCAGTTTCCTACGCCAGATGCCAATCTTAGTTGTTTGCAACTTTTGTAGATTTCATCATCGTAGAGTACTAATAATACCATATTTAATGCACTTTCAACTTCCTTGTGCTTACAGCACTGCTATGGGCAAAAGTCAAATTCCAGATATTTGACAATTTTGATCAAACACATATACTCTGATTTAGATGCTTGTCTAAGACCACAAAGGTCTTTATAAGCTTCAAATCATGCATTTCTTGCCATTAATTACATATCCATTAGGACGTTCTAGTAGATGATTTCCTCAAGAATTTTATTTATAAAAAGCTATCTTGACAATCATATTACATACATTCTAATTTATGCAAGATCTGATAGACAATAGGATCGAATCAATCCTGGCACAACGACATACGAGAGGATTGTTCTCTTTGGGTATAACCCATTTTCATTCTCTAGCCTTTTGAGATCCAAATTTACACTTGCAAATATACTACTCCCACCGTCCCGCTTAAGATGACACGTTTTCCTTTTTAGTTTGTCCCAACTAAGATGACACATTTCCTTTTTTGGTAACTTTCTCTCTCCAATTAATACACTGAACCACTTTTTCTCACTCCTATTAAAATATTCATCTTTCTTTATCCCTCTACTTTATACTTACACCCACCTTCTCTCTCTCCAATTAAACACTTTAACCAATAACTCCTAAAACCCCGTGCCGGCTAAGCAATGTGTCATCTTAGCCGGGACGGAGGGAGTAGCTCCCACTGACTGACACACCCTATAGGTAGTATTGCAAGTCTTGTAAAACATGTTGTCTATATTAGATTATAGTTTGGAATCTATCACCTTTTCAAGGATGAATATCCAAATAAACCAATACTACATTGTAATTAAAGGGATTATGTTCAAGTTAATCTAAGACTGAGTCTTCCGACACTCTTAGACCCATGAACTTGTTATGTTCCTAAGAACGCTCCCACTACGACCTCGTTCTCACAATCATAAGTTTTGAAGTTGATTTTATTAGTGCAAAAGTTTCTAATGGTATGAATCCTTGGTAATGTGGAAAATCCGATATCTCTCTCTTTATCTTGAGAGTTATCACGTTATTAGGCTTGTAGTTCCTCTCTTGATCTTCATACAAGAATTTTATCTTTGAAGATTAAAGAACTTATAACCTTACATCATTTTGGACAAGCTTAAATCATACCTCAGTACTCAACTCCAATTACTTGGATACCTCTCAAACATGTGTTGGAAGAACATTACACTTTGAGATGTGCTAGACTAGAGATGCTCTAGTCCACAACTCGTGTTTTGTAGAAGGTACTGATGTTGGTAGTTTCTTTAACGCTTATCCCATCAATGATAAGATTTTAATGAGTACAACTCATCACTTAATCAAACTTGTCTTAGAAAGACTTCGATTCCTTCTTACATAACTATCCCATTCATTAGAAGAATGCTTGGACTCCCACTACTGATCATAACCCTTTGCTCGTCTTCTTATGGTGTAAACCATTAAGACTCGCTAGTCTTTCTATATTGCACTTCTATAAGTATTCTGAATCAAACGATTCTAACTCATAGTGCATCAAACAGACATTCTCGACTTTCAAGCTATTTAACAAACAAATTGTTAAAATCTTGATAGTCTAGATCAGTTCGAACAATTGCTAAGTATTTTCTTGGCCTTAAGACTAAGAGCCATAAATACTTTATCATTCAATGATTAAGAAGTTGATGTGTTGTTGAATACTCAACCTTGTCGCATTTATATTATTTTAATACTATGATGCCTTAAGCATCAACCATAAAACAATAGTTGAGCATTAATAGCTCCCACTGCAACAAAAACCTAACTGGATCAAGATCTCTTACTTAGAAGTTGCATTGTCATGTAAGTCATTGTCCTTCTATAAAATAGGTCAATCCAACTCACAAAGCATCTTTTCTCGCTTTAAACAAACTTTGATGACAATCCAGGCTCTCCCATTTCCATATCTAGTCTTTTGTTCAAATGAACTAGGACTTAAGAAAAATGCAGCCTTTATGAATTCGTCATCTATCATGTTACTTTCCTCTAACAGTAATATAACAACTATTATTCTGAAGATTTTCTACATTTCAGTTAAACCTTCTTGTAGCCATTTCTTATTACTTTAGGCTATGACTTGTGTCAGAAACTATTTGAGTGATCAAAAGATCCTCAAAACATTCTATCACTCTAGGATATTCCAATCGAATCATCTTGACAGATTCTATTGATATCCATTTTTCATCGTCATTAACCAAGACTTGTCAAGCTACTTAAAGGAAAATAGCTTGACCTTATTCCTCAAAGAACTTGTCAAGTACATGCATAATGCATTCTCGAACATTCTTCGTGGAATTATGTCGAGGAAATGGAGGACATGAATCATTGAGTATAAACTCCAAGCTTTCAGCGATGAGAATCTTATCCATTTTCATTTCCGGTCTACATAATTTAGGCATTCGAGTTTACTTTCTTTAAGGATCGCAGACAAATATTAAATGACATAATGAAGATTTGGCAAATAAACTTATTATTACATATTCTCAATACATAATCGCAAATAACCACAAAACAATTATGTATCTTGCAACTGTAAAATCGAAAACAGGTACCCTCCATAAGAGGTCAATACTCATTCACAACTTTAACATTTTTACTGGTCACAACACCGACGAATAGTCCAGAGACCACAAAATGGCATGGCCGCCTAATGTTGCCTAAGCACGACCATCAGATTTAGCATTACAGAATTTTATCTCTACAACACACTCCCATGACAATGTTCATGTGCTGATAACAAAATCAAGCTGTCTCATAAATTATGATTGAACCCTGAAACTCGTAGTTCCTTAGGATTATTGTCCCCACAGAGTGGGTGGCGATAATATTAGGAACCACTTTCTAGTTCATTCTATTTATTGTGTGAGAAGTCCGCCCTTATGAACTCACTATTTCGTAGGATTATTGTCCCCACAGAGTGGGTGGCGATAATATTAGAAACTAGCTTCATAAAATTTGCAAACCAACCGATGGAGACCGTATACAACGCACTTGTTGTAATCACCACTTAGATATTTTGAATGGTTTTTGCATAATTATCACATAAGCAAATAAAACAGATAATCCACTTAAAATAGATAAACACCAAATAAACAGATAAATTCATTTAATGCATGACATTTAAACAAACATGATAACTATCGAAAATTATTTAATCTAGTCAAAGAGAGAATCAATTAAATAATTAAGTTTTATTTTGGATAATCATTATCCAATTACTGATAGGATTTATCAAGATAGAGTTAACTATCTAAATTCATTTAGGATAATTCTAGATTTTATTTCGATAAAATCATATCCTACAATTCAAGATAACGTTGATCTAGGATTATCATTATTTAAATCGTACTAGGATATTACTAGATAGAAACAATTCCATCATAATCCATTAGATAGAAATAAAATCCTATCAACCAAGATTTATATCAATCTCAATTCTATTTAGAATAGACATCATGGATATATCAGACATTACTTAGGATTTCTTAGATAAATAAATTTATCTAAATCCAATTAAATAAGGATTTTCTTTTATATTATCAATATCCTAATCTACCTAGGATATAAATCCAAAAGATAAGGATAACTTGAATTAATATTTTTTTTAATCCATCTAGGATTTGTCTTAATAGAATTAAATCTATTCAAATCCATAGAATAAAAATAAATTAATATTAATATTATTCCTAATCCATCTAGGATTTAATCTTGGAGTAAATCCATATAAATCCATAGAATTAGATAATATTATATTATCACTCATTCACGTCCATCTAGAACTTATATATGAATAAATTCATATAGATTCATAGGATAAGAATAAAATACTACTCTCTCCGTCCCATGTTACTTGAACTTTTCATTTTAGGCCGTAATTTGAGATTGATTTTTTAATGTAATTAAATTAGAATTTTAAGTGTAATGAGATATCACTTAATAAAAGACCTCTTAACTTAATCTAACATATTAATTAAATGCATTAATTCTAACTTAAACTATAAATAGTATAAGGAGTTTGTGATGAGCCGAAAAGCAACAGTGCAAGTAACATGGGACGGAGGGAGTATATTAATTCTCTCCAAATCCATCTAGAATTTATCTATGAATAAATTCATATAAATTCATAGGATATGAATAAAATAATATTTTCATTATCTAAATCCTACTAAGATTCATCTAGGAATAAATCCACATAAATCTATAGGATATAGATAAAAACTTAGATTATTATTTTTCAAATATAACATGGATTCATCTAGGAATAAATCCATATAAATCCATTTAAATAAGGAAAGAATCTAATTAATCTGTGATTTAATTCATAATTAAATCGCATATAATATATAAAATCACAAGTGATATATTCAAATTTTATTTCCAAAATTATCTTGAATTATTTCCAAAATTGAAAGGATTTGGAAATCCTAATCAAAATTTGGAAGCAATCTTCACCGAACCATGCACGGTGACATCGCACGAGTCCGGGCTGCCGCCGTAGGGAGGCTCCCACTCGCACCGCCGGGGTGCCTGCTGGACGATGTCGACGCTGCTGTCACTGCGTCGTCGCTGTTGCGACGTCGCTGCAGCCTCCTCGTTTCTCATCTCAGCGGCTGCTGCTCGACTCCTTTGACGCTGCTGCGTCGATGTCGCAGCTCCGGCGCTGCACTGCGAGATGCCGTCGCTGCTGTTGCAGCGTCGTCGCACTGTCGCTGCTGTCCGTGTACTCGCGAGGACTCCCTGCCTGTTCCGACGCTGCAGGCAGCCGACGAAGCTCGTGGATAACCCCAGCAGCCCTCCTGGGCAGCTTGCTGTCTCTCCAGCCTGCCACGGCACCGCGATCGAAGTTGAAAAACTTCTTCAATTCATATATTGAAATCCACCGTCCAAGGGAAATAAAATACGGCGCTTTAATTGATTCCTACATCTCAATACTTGTCAACATGATACATGACATAAGATGGGAATTAATTCCAAGCTCTCTTGGACAGCAGCTATCGTGAGCATGATTGGATCCGTCGTGACCTTCTTTTGTTCTTAGTTCTTACGTAATGTTTATTCGAAAATATAATAACCACGCAACAAAGAAAATCATGCATTCAAGCAATTCACATAATATGAAATTAATCCACATAATCAGAGCCAAAAACTGGCTCTAATACCAATTGTTGGGGTTTGGTGCCCCTTGCACAGCGGAAGACTTGTACAAATCAAATAAATCAGATAAGAATCTATTTGACCGATTATGCGATTAATCAATTCACATATTAAACAGATAATTGCATGCTAGAACGCAAATAATTCATGCTCAAAGAAAATAAATCCTAAAACATGAATTCTATGGTTTAGGGTTACCGATTTTGATTCTCCAAAGAATCGTCGATTGCTCGCGTCTTCTCCACGTGATGATCTTCAATACTAGACCACAGATCTTCTCTCTGGTTCCCGAATTGTATCTCGATATCAGGGTGGGCTGATCTTATCAAAATTCTAGGACTCGAATAAAGAAGATAAAACTTTTTCACGGAGGAGGAGCTGAAAAACTCACGGAGGAGAATAATGATGAAAAAATCGTCCCTTACTCTATTAAGGAGTAGACGTGATTTTCATAATTACTCAATCCTAATTCTGTCTTATTTATTCTCCTATTTATATTAAGTTTCTTTTGGGCCCAGACAGGGATATATGGAATGTTTTGGATATGGGCTCCCCCAATTAGCTTTTTACTAATTAAATTGAACCCACAATTTAATACAAACATATATTGGAGTATTACGAGTAGCCACTACAGAAGTAATATTGAACTCTCCCCATCCAAATCTAAAATTACAAGTAATCCGGGTTTCCACTTTGTTTATTATTTATTTCTCGCGCTTAAGATATAAATATCCATTAATTAATTAATGTCTGCTATGGAATTAATTAACTAATATCTTATTAATTCCAAGAGTGGACTTAGCAAGAAACACTTATTTATTATTCATAGAGTAATAAAACTCCAACTAGCCAGTTTTCCGAATAATAAAACTTTTATTCGAGCTCCTCTTGAGCACTTATCAAACGAGACTCACCTCGTGCACGATTCAACATAATAGCAATCCTAGCACCGCTAGATATTAATCACCACCACCCAATATATCAGCATTATTGGGTTGCGAAAAACCCGCATATAGCACCTTGATTCTCAAAATAAGCATATAGCACCTTGATTCTCAATCTCAGTAATAGAGTGCTCAGAGAGGTGGCCAAGGAGGATATGGCTGCTAAGGTTTGGTCAAGGTTGGAGGGATTATATATGACTAAATCCCTTGCCAACCGACTGCATTTGAAGCAGAAGTTACCGACATTCAAGATTTTTTATGGTAAGAGTCTTCTAGAGCAACTTGAAGAGTTTGGTAAATGCATTTATGATCTTGAGAACATCGATGAGGAGATTAAAGATGAAGATAAGGCTTTGATGTTGCTGAATTCCCTCCCCAAAAGTTATGAACATGTCAAGGATGCCATGTTGCTTGGGAGAGAATCCAAGATCAGCTACGAGGAGGTGCACTCAGCTTTGAAATTAAAGGACACTCAGAGGTCTTCTGCCAAGCCAACTGAGCAAGCTGCTGAGAGTTTATATCTCAAGAATGATCAAAAGAAAGGCCAGAAAAAGAAACTTCAGAAGAAACAAGAAAAGGACAAAGGTGAGGATGGAAAGGAGACAAGGAGCTGTCATTACTGCAAGAAGCCCGACCATCTCAAGAAATCATGTTTTGCTTGGAAGAGAAAGCAAGAACAGGAGAAGAGTGGAGGGGCAGAGACATCAGATTTCACTCAGGAGGTTCAGGCACCTGAGGCTCTGAACATACATCATGGAGCTCCCATTGAAGAGTCATGGATCATGGATTCTGGTTGTACCTTTCACATCTGCTCACATGAATCTTGGTTTCAAAATTTGGAATGGAGTCAGGGATCTGTGATACTAGGCAATGATCAGACTTGTGAAGTCAAGGGCATTGGAAGTATAAAATTGAAAGTAATGGATGGAAGCATCAAGATCCTAACAGAGGTAAAATTCATACCAAAGATCAAGCGAAATTTGATCTCACTTGGCCTACTGGAATCAAAAGGTTGTAAGTTCAGTTCTGCATCTGGATTTTGAGGGTAACAAAAGGATCAAGAATCATCATGGAGGTCAAGAGAAGGCACAACCTGTATTACCTTATGGCCGAAACTGTAATTGGAGCTGCCAATATGTCACAGCAAGAGAGTTTGAGCTCATGGCATACCAGGCTGGGTCATATTGGAGAAAAGGGAATCAAGGAGCTGGCTAAGCAAGGGGTAATCAAGGTAAATGTATCTGAAGGCCTCAAGAAATGTGAACCATGCATACTGGGAAAGGCAAAGAAATTGCCCTTTACTTCTGAAGGCATACAACCGATGCTCTATTTGTCTATGCCCATAGTGATCTCTGGGGTCATTCTTAGGTGGATTCTATGAGTGGAGGTAAGTATTTCATCTCCATTATAGATGATTATTCCAGGAAGGTTTGGGTCTACATATTGAAGGACAAATCTCAAGCTTTTGAAAGGTTCCAAGAGTGGCATAACAGATATGAAAATGAAAGGGGGTGTGTGTTGAAATGCTTGAGCACTGACAATGAGATGGAATTTCTGTCTTCTAAATTTGAGGGGTTCTGCAAGCTAAAGGGAATTAAAAGGCACAGAACTGCTCTTAGGAACCCCCAGCAGAATGGGGTTGCAGAGAAGATGAACCGAACCCTGCTAGAGAGAGAGTGAGTTGCATGTTATTTTCATCTGGTTTGCCCAAGAGGTTTTGGGCTGAGGCCATATCTACTGCAGCAGTTCTGATCAACAAGTGTCCATCATCAGCAATATCAAATGAAGTTCCAGATAAGAGGTGGTATGACAGCATGGGTGACTACTCTAGTTTGAGGAATTTTGGCTGTGCAGCATATGCACATATTAAACAAAACAAGCTGGAGCCAAGAGCTATAAAGTGCATCATGCTGGGATATCAAGATAGTGTAAAAGCTTATAGACTCTGGAGTGCAGAGAAAGGTGATCAAAGATTGTCATTAGCAGAGATGTGAGTTTTAATGAAGATGAGATGCCTTTTAAGAAAGAGTTACCTGCTGATAAAGTTATTGCAACAGATTTGCAGAGTTTTGGGGTGGGTGAGGGATTTGGCAGAATGGACTCTGATGAAGATGATGAGGTTACAGAAATTGGGAAAGAAGGTGGAGCTCATCCACAATCACCTCAAGGGAGTACTCAACAACACACAGAGGAAAGCCAAATGCCAAGAAGAAATCCAGCAAAAAATACCAGACTACCTAGCAGATTCTCTGACTATGATATGAGTTTTTTCTCTCTCTGTGTGGCTGAAGTATTTATATATACAGATGCATCTACATATGAAGAGGCATTAAGAAGCAAGGAGAGTCAGAGATGGATCAAAGTAATGAGGGAAGAGATAGAGTCTTTACTCAGGAATGGTACTTGGATTTTGTGTGGAGAATCCAGGAGCTCAAAAATTGGTTAGCTACAAGTGGATTTTCAAGAAGAAGATGGAGGTAGGAGAAGTTGAAACAATACGCTTCAAGGCTAGATTAGTAGCAAGGGGTTTCACACAAGTGGAAGGGATTGATTACACAGAAGTCTTCTCACCAGTGGTGAAGCACACCTCCATCAGGATCTTACTTGCTCTCACTACCTATTTTGATTAGGAGCTACATCAGCTTGATGTGAAAACCGCTTTTCTACATGGAGATCTTGAAGAAACAATTTACATGGTGCAGCCAAAGGGTTTTGAGAAACCTGGGGAAGAGCAGAAAATATGTTTGTTAAAAAAGAGTCTCTATGGTCTTAAGCAGAGTAGCAGGCAGTGGAACTTGAAATTCCATGAGCACATGGAGACCATGAAGTTTGAGAGGTCAAGTTTTGATAGCTGTGTGTATATGAAAAGAAAGGGTAAGGAGATTGTTGCCTATCTGCTACTGTATGTAGATGATATTCTGCTGGCAGGCTCTAGCAAGAGTGAGCTTCAGATTGTAAAAGATGAGCTCAAGGTGAAGTTTGACATGAAGGATCTGGGAGAGGCTAAGAGGATCTTAGGCATGGACATTTTCAGAGATAGAAAAAGAAAGGAACTGAAGTTGGTGCAGACAGATTATGTTGATAAGGTGATCAAGAAATACCAAGTGTTAGATGCAAGATCAGTGTCCATTCCTTTGGCCAGTCATTTTAAGTTGAGCAAGGAACATCTGCCCAAAACAGAACAAGAAAAGAAGGAGATGAGCCGAATCCCATATGCAAATATTGTTGGGAGTTCCATGTACTTAATGATTTGCACAAGGCCAGATGTGGCTCATGCAATCAGTGTAGCTAGTAGGTATATGTCAGACCCGGGAAGGGAACATTGGGCTGCTCTGAAATGGATTTTAAAGTACCTAAAGGGTTCAATGAATGTAAGTTTGCATTTTGGAGATGGAGCTTGGTCTGAAGGTGATGATGTTCTACATGGCTTCTGTGATTCAGATTATGCAGCCAACATGGATAATAGAAAGTCTCAAAGTGGCTATATTTTTACACTTTTTGGCACGGTGATAAGGCTAATTTCATGCATCGGTTATATGGTGAAAAACACTATATTTTACTGGGTCTAACACAGTTTTTAAGCCAGGTGTGTGACAGAATCGCTAGATCCAGGAGAAGCTGGAGGAAACGGACTAGCGAAGGAATGAAGGAGAAGTGAGCAGAATTGAAGGAAAAAGAGGCTAGAAGAAGGGAGTCAATAGCCGAGGGCAACAAAGTCTATCTATACCTCGCTGGGCCCCACTTCAACGCCTACAAATAGAGGAGCATGCAACACACAAGATATACAATTTTTATTCCGCTCTTAGCTCACACACAACACACACACTTGGGAAATGGGAGTTCTGGGGTAGTTTAGGGTTTTAAGGGTCTCATCTTCAGAGGAAGTCCGTCGTAACACCGTCCGCGTGAGGGCGAAGATACAATCTATTTACTTTCGGTTCTTTTACACTTTATTTCGTTCGAACTTCACTTTTGGAAGTCGATTTGGTTGTTGTTGTCACTGATTATCTATGAATTCCTTTAGTTTCTGTTATATTGGTGTTATCTCGTGTTGATCTACGTTGATCCTGTTTGTTTGAGGTTTATTTCGGCAAGTTGCATGTTAATCTCTGTTTTTGTCACTTTGGTGCTTGATCTGAGGAATTTGGTTGTAGATCTGCGGTGTTGTTGTTGATCGGAGGTTGTTTGTTGAATCTGAAGTTATGGAATGTTTTTGGCTGGAGTTTGTGTCGGATGCTTGAATCCGGAGTGGATTTAACATCCGAGGTTGGATCTGAACAGGGGAAGTCGAGTTGTGCATGGATTTTGAGTTTTCTGTTTGCTTTCTGTTTTACTTTGTCTAGTAGCCGTAGATCTGCTTAGTTCGTAATTGTTTTTTTTGTTAATCGCTAAAATCCAGTCTGCTCTGTTTTTCCGATTACGTTTTATACCTGTTTCTTCTGAGTTTTGTGCAATTTGATTTGAAGAAGATGATGTCGCTGTTAATTAGTACTTTAGTTAGTTGTTTTCCCAGCTTTTCGTCCGTACTTGCTTTTTCAGTCATGGTCCCCACCGTCAGTTTATTTCCCAGGTCTAGGTAATTTAGAATAGTTTCTTAGATCTATTGATTGTCCCGATTTCAATTTACATGCATGATTTCTGTTTTACCTAGATCTAGCAGTTAGCGTAGCATATCTCAATTCCAAGTTTAGTTTAATTTCCTCAACCCAAAAATGCGTGGCAGCAGCCAACCAAAAAATAATTTCCAAATCCTTGAGCATGTTCATTACGCATCCATCTCTGTGGGATCGATCCCTACTTCCCTGTGCTAAATTTTAGTATAAGTGGTTGAGAGTTTTTGAAGAAGTGTTCTGTGTGTCCGACGACCGAGATTTTCCAACGACCAGTGAGCTCCTAGACCCTGTGATCTAATGGATTGCTGGACCTAGGAAACTTGTTATTCTTTTCTGTGCACACAGAAACAGCTAAACTCGGTAACTTCAAATGGTGCCGTTGCCGGGGAAGGATGGTGTTTATTGTTATTGTGTTTGAGGATTTGGTGTAAATAATTTAATTTCTGTTATTTTGTTCTCCTTGACAGTTTATGAACACGGGCTTCCATTCTCGGAAGTTGGGCTAGTTCATCTGGGTCAGGGAGCGGCCGATACAAGTGGCAAGTCAAGGAGTCTACGTCCACTACCACCACCAGATCAGGTTTGAGGACAGTGGACCCATTTCCGTTCGAATCAGAAAGTGAGAAGGAGTGGAATTCGTCAGGAGAGGAAGACCCGAAGTCGTCAACAGAAATAGAGCATTCCGAGACTGAGGAGGAGGAAGAACCAAATATGGCTCATTTAGTAGATCCTATCGTTTCTTCTCCGTGGACGTAGGCAAGAGATTGTCGGACCACGTAATTCATTGTGTGTTCCCATTTCTTGTCTTTCACTTTCGGTAGTGTTCTTCTTGTTCTTGATTGATCTTTGAGTTCGAATCCTAACAATATCAGCTATTTGATCATAAGTCGGAACATGACGAAGATCCAATTCCTTTCTTTGCACCACATCGCGAACAAAATGCTTTATATGTTTGGTCCTGGCGTGCAATACCGGATTAGAAGCCAATGCTATGGTACTCAAATTGTCAACCCATGCAACTGGTACTCCATAACATTGAACACCTAGCTCAGTGAGAAGGGACTTCACCTACTTCACATTCGAAGCAGTGTGGGCTAGATTTCGATACTCAGCTTCCGTACTAGATCGAGAAACTACCGATTGTTTCTTTGAACACCAAGATATCAAATTCGAACCATAGTATACTCCATAACGTGGAATCGATTTTCTATCATCAAGATCACCTGCCCAATCCGAGTCAGAGAAGGCAGTCAGAGTGTTATTAGTTCGCTTGATGTGGAGACCATAATCTAGGGTACCAGCAAGATACCTAAGAATCCTCTTCACTGTCTTCCAATATGAATCAAGAGGGCATGAAATTAATTGGGTGACTTTATTAACACAAAAACTGATCTCTGGTCTAGTTATGGTAGCATATTGTAGTGCTCCCACAACACTACGATACATCTTTCCATCAACTGTTGGATTTTCTTCGGTCTTGCATAGCTTAAAGTTAGAGAACATGGGAGTAGGACACCCCTTAGCTCCATGCATCTGGAGTTTCTCAAGAAGTTCCTTCAAACAATTAGTTTGAGAGTGGTAAAGACCATCCACTGTCTTAGTCACTTCAATACCAAGGAAAGTCCTTGAGCGAGAAATCATCAGAGCTAAGATTGTTGATAACATGTTGAATAGAGGCTGGATCATTCCCTGTAATCAAAATGTCATAAACGTATATAAGCAAATAGATGGTCGCCTTCTTCTGGACTCGAAAGAATAAAGAGGTGTCCGCCCAGGATTGAGAAAAGCCGAGAGAAGAAAGAACAATACAGACAATGGAAAACCATGATCGCGAAGCTTGCTTGAGACAGTATAAAGCCTTGTTGAGCTTGCAAACAAGGTTAGGAGCACCTTGATGGAAGCCAGGAGGTTGTTTCATATAAATCTCCTCTTTAAGGTTGCTATGGAGAAAGGCATTGTTGACGTCAAGGTGAGTAATTCTCCAACCTGAGGAGACTACAATGCTGAGAATGACCGTGACCGTATTTGGCTTCACAACAGGGCTGAATGTATCGTCGAAGTCAATCCGCGCTGTTAGGAAAAGCCTTGAGCAACAAGGCGCGCCTTGTAGCGAGCAATAGATCCATCAAAGTCCTTTTTTATTTTGAAAACCCAAGTGCAACCAATGAGGTTTTGGCCAGGAGGTAGAACAGTGAGTGTCCAGGTATGATTCTGAAGGAGTGCTAAAAACTCTTCATACATTGCACGTTTCCAAATGGGAATGAGAAGAGCATCAGAAATGTAGCGAGGAACACCTTTGGGAGATGGAGAAACTAGATAAACTTTAGGTTTAAAGATACCCACACGAGAACGAGTGACCATCTGATGTTTTGGAGTGGGATAAGGAGGTGAAGATGGTTCGGGAGAAGGAGATGATGATGGTAAAACAGGAGCAGTTTGTGTAGGAAAATGAATAGCTGTATCAGGAGAGTGAGCAGCTGAACCAGACATAACCGGACTAGATGATAAAGATGGAGATGGTGTATCTGTAGTGTGACTTTCCTGGGTGTTTTTAGTTAGCTACCACGCTTGGGTTGAGAATTTACCTAGGCAAGAAATAAAGATGGTACTCTACTGACTAGTTGGCGTGAAAATAACATGCATGTGGTTGTGTTCGTGAAAATAGGGGACAAAGTGTCTCAGAGGTATACGAAAAGTAGACAGATACTAAAAGGGGAAATTTAGACAACAAGATATATCTGGTGGCTAGTTGGTTTTCTGACAAGTCTGGAAGGTACAACTGAAAAGTAGGGAACAAAAGCAAAAGTAACTTAAAAGTAAAGTGGTCCAAACTAAAGTTGACTTTGATGTTTTCTTCTTCACCAAGTATTAACAGAAATCATATGAACACAAACACCATAACTAAACTCAGATTCATAACTTCAAACTCAAGATCCATATATTAAAATGCTCAAACTTAAAATGAACGGCGAAACTGCAGTTTACCTCTACTGACTAACATGCAAGGTGGTGATTATAATGCAGAACGAAAGACTCATGCACGAAAATTAGACTGAAACATAACTACAACCTCAGATCAACAACTCCAGATAAGAAAACTCTTAAAAATTAAAGGCAACGACTAGATCTAACTTTCCTAAGCAGAATGAAGCAAACTCAAACCAAAGCGACATACGAAATAGAAACTTCATAACTTAAACGTTTGGATCTTCACCAAGTACTTCAAAAAGCAACAAAGATAAATGTTTCTGACAAATCCAACGACGAAAACAGGTAAAGATTAAACTAGGAAGCAAAATAGCGATTGTTTTGCCACTCCGGGCGGTGATACTGCTATACTACTGCGACAAACTGGCTGGAACGGTAGGTTGATGACTTCTCCGGCAGACTCTTGGACGTCAAGTGACCATAGCTGTGGCCGAGGAACGAGAGATTGGATAATGCTGAAGGACTGATCTTCTAGAGAGAATTCTACTAAGTGTGTATGAGAACCGAGAACTTGGAACTCCCAACCGAACTCTTTTTCTCTCTCCAAGTGGCTTCTTTTATAGGGAGGCTTGCTCTTGCTTTTAGGGTAGACTTTCTTCACGATTTGACTTTTCTACCCTTATTAATGATCATCCCAGCTATTCTTCTTCTCCATCTCGAGCCTTTTCTCTGGCATGCATCCTGGTCGTATTGCACCCTTCTAGCGCTCTTTTCACTTGCGTCACCTGAATCGTCTCCTACTTGACTTGGATCCTTTAATCACTGCACACTTTAGCAACTGTTTTGCAGATAATACGTGCATTTCACGACATACTGATCGGTAACCAAGGCTTAGAATACAACTTATCAAACTGCTCACACTTACCACATGCTTGTCCTCAAGCGTGAAGACAAACAAAAAGAAATAAGTCGAATTTGAGCCTGGTTACTCCCCCTGACCGACTCTACCTAACTAGACTCAAGACTCTGACGCAAAGAAAAAAACAAACAACGACACAAACACATAACACATATAAATAACTTAAACACATAGAACATGCTATATTTTCAACCATCCATCCCCTCGAGATCAGGTGCAATCCGGCCTTAGGTAGCCTTGAACTTCCGCTGCCCCCCCTTTTCCTCCCCAGTCAGTATATCTGCTTGTCAGGATCACCCAATCCTAGGCCAAACACTGGGTTCACTCAGTCACTCATTCCTCACAGGGGATGTTAGGACTGTTTTCTCTCAATGCTAAACCACAGATGTTTCGGACTCAGATCTCACGTGCAGCTCCTGAAGGTCTTTCAGGCTTGTAACGGGGCTAATGGTTTGTAATGTTTGGGGTAGTTGTTCCTAAGGCTCTAAGGTTCAAAAACTAACTACTTATTTGATGAGGGAGAACTGTGTGCATTCGGGCTTCTGGCTAGGGCTTCTTCTTCGGCTGGACAATTTCTGACATTGGCTTCCAACTGGTCAGTAGCTTCCTTGTGGCTTCGCCATCCTTATTCCTTCTTCCTCCTTTCTCTTTTTGTGGTCAAGTATCTGCGACCATTTTCTTCGGTTTTCTTTCCTGTGGCTTTGCCACCCTTATACCTTCTTCTATTTTTTTTTTGGTTCTGGAATTTTTTTCAGATCGATTTTCTCCTTCTTTCTTTGCTTTTCTTTTCTTCAGCTGGTTTCTTTTGTATGTCCTCCTGGGCAGTTGCCTCCTTGCCTTATGCCTTGCACACACACAGTTCCAGTGGTTGATGGGTTATTTCGGGGTATAGATCTAGTTAGAAAATGGGGTTCTAAGGGTAGCATTTTTTTTTTTCGGGGGGGTTTCCTACTGCCTTCAGGGTTTGCTACACGCGGTCACCTTGCCCTAGACATCATGTGGTAGCCACTCTTCTTTTTTTCAGTGTTTAGTGGAAAGCAGTTCCACTTTGGGGCTTCTAACTCACCTTTTAAGAGGGCTTTCGTGTCTGACCTAAGGGATGGGTTTTTCCTTCATACTTGCATCATCTATACTGACTAGGGGTTACTGGAGGGGGTGGTTTCTATTTTCCGGCATGCCTTATCTCCCTCAATTCCCCTCACCGTTAGTTCGAGGCAGTTGAGTTTTAAGCCCATTCATGAAACATAACACATAATTCCTAGACCTAACAAACCCTAAAAAAAAACTAACATGCACTGACTCAAATAACACATATATACATGTCATACTGGCCATTTGCTCCCCCCTCTCACTTCACAAGTGTCTGCCCCAGATATGGGCTGTGAAGTGAAAATTGGGAATGGCTAGTATGACAGACACATATTTATAACAAACACATATTATATCTAAAAACTTCTCACACTTAGACTATGCAATAGGCTAAGTGGGAGAGTTTCAGATATATACATAGATTTACAAAACAGAGCAGGATATTTACAAAACATGATATATAAACATATAAACTCCTCACACTTAGACTACGCAGTAGGCTAAGTGTGAGTTAACATGCTTATGACAGAACACAAAAACATAATAAAACACATGCACCGAAGTAGCAAACCCTTTACTTCTCACACTTAGACTATTGAATAGGCTAAGTGTTATGAATGGGGTTTGCTCACATTTAATACACATAATTCTACCTATTTAACAAAAGTAAGAAAACAGAAATAAAAGAAAACTAAAAATTAAAAAGAAAACTAACTGGTCAGTTTGGGGGGGGGGGGGTCGATCAGACGTTCCTCCTGCTCCTCCTTGGTGCAGGGGTCTGTGCAGGTTGTTCCTTTGGTTCCTCTTCAGTGGATTCCGGTTGGTTGTCATCTGCCTCCTCTTGTTCATCACCTTCTTCTTCCTCAGGTTTGGTGGTTTCCTCGTTCTGTCCTCCATGTCCACTTGTTCCAGCTCCAGTGCTTTCCTTTTCTCTTGCCAATTCCTTTAGGATGCTCTCCATCAGGGTTGTCAGCTTTGCCATCTCTGCCCGTGATTGTCTATTCTCTTCCGCTAGCTCAGTGACTGCCCTCTCCATATTTTCTTGCCTCAGCCTTTGCGCTTGGTCGATCTGCCCAGCTTGCCCCTCTTGGACCTATTGTGCCCTTCCACCAGGGGCTTCTCCCATCGGGTAGAATTGGGGCACTCCTTCTCTGTAGTATACCAAGTTTGTGCGGACGAAGAAGGGTATATCGAACAGGCCAGGAGCGTCGACCATGTACATCGGAGATAGGTCTTCTGCCTCTGTTATGATGATGTTGTTGCGCACGAAGGCTCCTAGTATGTGGCAGAGGGACAAGTTCCTAGGCTGGGTGGGTTGCTATCAGGTGGCATTGGTAGGCTGTCCAGAATCCCAAATGCAGCCTCCTTCCGCGATTAGCGCACCACACCATGTACAATTCAGTCATAGATGTTCTGGCAGCTGAATTACTCTGTCCCAGTAAGTTATAGCCTAAGTAGAGTTGCACCAATCTGAGCATGGAATTGTTGAAGTGGGTGGATTTGGATGTAGTGGAGGCGAACTAACCAGCATCGGGGTGGGTTAGCTCCTCCCAAGCTTCCTGGGGCTCAAAGTCTATGTGTCTCCTCGATACCCTCCTCTCACGGCTTCTCCATTCTGGTCCTATAGCCTCCTCCAGGCTACACATACCCAGTCGCACAGTCCACTCGATCAGACTCATGGACAACTCTCCACCGAATATCCTGAAGGAAATTGACACCTCGTCTAGGTCCATTGTGACTTGGAACCTAAACGTGGTGAAGAACTCCTTCGCTAATCTCACAGATATCTTCGGGTCCCTATTCTCTAAAAGCCACTCAAAACCCAATGCTTCCATACTGGCCAGGAAGGAATCACGAACAGATAACTCATCCAAAGAGGGTTACCTTTCCGCATTTGACCTGCTTGCTGCTATCTTCCTTGTCGTCAAATGCGTCTTGAAGCTTTTTGGTGTCGTAGTGCTTCATGTCCTCCATAAGCTCATCAGTGAGCTCTACCCTCCACCGTCGGTACACGATCCTCTCTACCGGAGGGTGGACTAGTTCATGGTGGTTGTCGGGGAGCTGCTGCTCATGGTATTCTTCCCCTTCTAGAGAGATATCACTCTCCGAGTCAGACTCCTCGCTGGAAGTGTAGTCGCTGTCGCTTAATCTCCCTCTCTCTTCCGGCTCTCTGATCACTATGCTGGCATTGGCAGTGCGCTGTTTCTTTACGGCTTGTTTCTTCTTGGCAGGGGCTTTCCCCTTTCTCTTTCTTTCCTGGACGTACTTGGCTTCTTCGATTTCCATTGCCTCTGCTTCTTCGTCGGCTTGTGTTGAAACGTCCTCCTGGGTGGTAAGCTCGGTCACCACACGGGTACTAGTATCACTTTTTGCCACCTCCTCCCGACTTACTGACTCTGATGCGAGGTCCAGACCCTCAGCCACCTTGTCAGCTTTTTCCTTCTGGTCAGTCGGTGTTGACGAAATTGTCCTTGTTGCCTTCTGTGTGTCCTCCTGGCCAGTTTTCGAGGGCTTCTCCCCAGGTTTTGTAGGAGTAGTCTTCTCGTCTTCGCTAGAGACCTCCACTGCATCTGCTGCTGTGTTTGCTCCTGCCTTGTTGGACTTCCACTTTCCTAAGCATCTTTGTGACACTCTTTGGGGTTTCTGCCTTTCTGCCTTGGGGTCGTTCTTCAACACTAGCCTCCTCTTTACTGGCTTCGGTTTAGTCACTATTGAGGCTTCCTCTGGTTGTGTTTCTGGTTCCTGCCTCTCCTCTTCAAGTTTTTCAGCTTTCTCGGGTTGTTCTTCTGTCATCTCCTCCACGGATTGGTGGACTACCCCCTCTGACTCATCTGCTTCCATGGTTGTTTCCCCTCTCCCTACTGCCTGGGATGCGAGGTCCAGTACCTCAGCCACCCCTTCAGTATTTACCACGATCCTATCTCCCTTGTGTAAAACCGATTAGAACTCCTATCTGTCATTAACCCTTGCTTCTTGGCCATTTCGTTCAGGTCTATCTCCTCCTTCTCTGCTTCATCGGCTGTGGCTTCAGTGGCCATTATCTCCTCTGCTTCATCCTTCTCGCCCTCGCTTACTCCCCCTCCGCTCTCATTTTCCTCTGTTTCTCCCCAGTTGGGATCTTGATAGGCGGAAAGAGGGCTAACGTCGAGCGGCTCTGTTTGTTGGTGTATGGGAGAAAGGTGAGAGGGTTCTGATTGTGCAGTTACTGTTGGGGAGGTCTTTTCGGATGTCGGATTTGAGGTTTTTGGGGTGGTGGTGGGTGGGTTTACTGTGGTTGCAGTTGGGGTAGGGTTTGGTGTCGCCGGCCATTCCTCCGGTCAGGCTAAATCCGGCCAGGGTCGCTGTCCAATCTTTGTTCGGGTCTTGTTGCCTTAGATACGCTGCCAGTGCGTCTAAAGGAACCATTGCCGGAATTTGGTCGTCGGCGTTGGCTGTGATCGTTGTGGACTCGGTGGCCGCGATTCGGCTGTCGCTCGGGCTTCTGGGAGGTCTTCGCCGGTGTTGGGTGCTGGGTTGTTGGTTGCTTTACTCTTCGCCATGGTCTGTATCGGTGGTGGTTCTCTTTTTCCGGTAGTGATTCACGGTGGTTTTCGTAGTGGGGTGGTAGTTTTCGGAGTGGGGTGGTGGTTGTGGGTGAGAGAATGCAGGTAAGGGTTTGTAAAGTGAAGGGGAGTAGGCGGTGGGGTATTTTATAGTGGGGTGGGCAATTGAGGGTTTTGACCGGTTGTAAGCGGTTGCCAGGTTGCGACGCTTCGGGTGGGAGGCGGTTGGGCGTTCTCGCAGCTGATTGGACGTCCCCTGTCACGTCCCTGCTCCACGCGCCCTCCCAGTCTCTGCACTCGCCTGCAAAGCTGCAACACGCACCAAAATTCAAATTTCACTCTATACCTCCCTCTCAACTAGCTAAAAATAGAAATAAAGCAAATAAATGGCTCTTAAATATAATTCAGAGTTTCACCCAAGTGGTATCTTCGTGGTCAGTACGGACTCCAAATTAATATTTAAGATCCGAAAATCTTTTTGGTATTTTTTTTTCTACTGAACTTAAGTTAAATTACTAAATATTCACAATATTTACATCATTACTAAGGGTATTTGAAGTTTTACCTGGTCAATAAGCACGAATCATATTACGTTGACCAGGTGGAACTCCAAAACCCCTTTTCTACTGGTCAACTAGACGCTATTAAAGTGTAGTGGAATTTCTTCCACTACACACATCTCTTCATTTTCCCTATATATTTTTAATCTATGCCCATTAACGACAAAAGGTTCAGAGTTAGGGATACTCCCTGAAATCTCGACCGCTCCATTGGCACGTAGTGCTGTGATAATGTAAGGTCCTGCCCATTTTGACTTGAGTTTCCTAGGCATTAGCTTCAATCTCGACTGGAAGAGTAGTACTTTCTGACCAACTTGGAGATTCTTGGTTCTCAGATTTTTGTCGTGCCACATCTTTGTTTTCTCTTTGTACCACATGGCTGAATCAAACGACTCCAATCTGAGCTCTTCCAGCTCTTGTAGCTGCAGCTTCCTTTCCTCTTCACAGGCCTTAGCATCCACGTTAACATGCTGAACTGCCCAGTACGCTCGGTGCTCAATTCCTACTGTCAAGTGGCACATCTTCCCAAAGACGATGCGATATGGGGACATCCCGATAGGAGTTTTGTAGGCTGTCCGATATGCCCACAGAGCATCCTCCAACCTTGTGCTCCAATCTTTTCTGGAGGGGTTGATTGTCTTCTCTAAGATGCTCTTTATTTCTCTGTTTGAGATCTCCGCTTGCCCGTTGGCTTGAGGGTGGTAAGGACTAGATAGGCGGTGATGAACCCCGTACCTCTTCATCAATGCTTCGATCGTTCGGTTGCAGAAGTGAGTCCCTTGATCGGAGATGATTACCCTTGGTATCCAAAATCGGCTGAATATATGACTCTTGAGAAACTTGGTGACTTCTTTAGATTCACAAGTGCTCGTGGCTTTGGCTTCTATCCACTTTGATACATAGTCAACTGCCACTAGGATGTAGGAGTTCCCATAAGATGAGGGAAAAGGACCCATGAAGTCCATACCCCAGATGTCGAACACCTCACAAACAATTACTGGAACTTGCGGCATTTCGTCCCTTGCGGAGATCCCACCGGTCAGTTGGCAACGGTCACAGCCTTTGCAGAACTCGTATGCATCTCTGTTCAGGGTCGGCCAGTAGAATCCGCTATCCAGCACCTTTCTGGCAGTCTTCCTTGGCCCGAAATGTCCTCCACATGCCAAGGAGTGGCAGTGCGTTAGTACATCCCGTTGCTCCCAGTCAGGAACACATCTCCTTATGACCTGGTCGGTTCCTGCCTTCCACAAGTATGGGTCGTCCCAGAAATAATACTTTGCTTCGCTCTTGATCTTCATCCTCTGAGCCTTTGTCACGTTTGGCACCATTGGTAGCTCTCCCGTTACTAGGTAGTTGGCCAAGTCCGCATACCAGGGTTCTTGTCCTATTTTCTCCTTGCCCTTGGTTGTTGCGTCCTGCCCAGTAAGCCTCATTACTTCTTCCCAGTCGATCTTCCTTGCGGAGAAAATTACTTCACATAAATGCTCTTCCGGGAATCGATCTCTCACATCCTCACTGTTCCCTTCTTGTATTATTCTGCTCAAGTGGTCCGCTACTTTGTTTTCAACCCCTTTTTTATCTTCTACTTCCCAATCAAATTCTTGCAAAAGCAGCACCCATCTGATCAGTTGGGGTTTTGACTCCTTCTTCGCAATGAGATACTTAATGGCCGCATGATCAGTATAGACGATGACTCTGGATCCTAGTAGGTACTGCCTGAACTTTTCGAACGAATAGACAACAGCCAACATCTCCTTCTCGGTGGTGTCATAATTCCGTTGGGCTTGATTCAAGGTCTTAGATGCATAGAATATCACGTACCTCTTCCCATCGATCTTCTGACCCAGTACGGCCCCCACTGCATAGTCACTAGCATCGCACATCACCTCGAAGGGGTGATCCCAGTTAGGAGCTTGAATAATCGGTGCAGAGATCAATTTTTCCTTAAGGAGGTTGAAAGCAGCCTTGCAATGCTCGTCGAAAACGAACTCCACCTCGTTCTGGAGAAGTCTGGTAAGGGGTTGGGCAATCTTGGCGAAATCCTTGATAAATCTTCGATAAAATCCAGCATGGCCTAGAAAACCTCTTATTCCTTTCTGATCAGTAGGGAAGGGTAGTTTGGATATGACATCCACCTTAGCTTGATCCACCTGGATTCCTTTTTCCGACACCACGTGTCCTAAGACGATTCCTTCTTTAACCATAAAGTGGCATTTCTCAAAATTTGAAACCAGACTCTTTGCTTGGCACCTTTCAATCACCACATCCAAATGTTGCAAGCACGAGTCGAAAGAGTCTCCGTAGACAGTGAAGTCATCCATAAAGATCTCTATACAATCTTCAATCAAATCCGAGAATATGCTTATCATGCACCGTTGGAAAGTACCGGGGGCGTTGCATAAGCCAAATGGCATACGCCTATACGCATAGGTTCCAAACGGACAGGTAAACGTGGTCTTATCCTGGTCCTCCGGGTTCACGTGGATTTGAAAGTAACCACTATACCCATCTAAAAAGCAGAAGTACTTCCTTCCAGCAAGTCGCTCCAGCATTTGATCGATGAATGACAGGGGGAAATGGGTATAGTGGATTTGAAAGTAACCACTATACCCATCTAAAAAGCAGAAGTACTTCCTTCCAGCAAGTCGCTCCAGCATTTGATCGATGAATGACAGGGGGAAATGGTCCTTCCTGGTTGCAGTGTTTAGCTTTCGGTAATCTATACACATTCGCCATCCAGTGACTAATCTGGTGGGCACTAGCTCATTCCTCTCATTCTTAACCACCTGGATCCCTGATTTCTTGGGGACCATATGGATTGGGCTGACCCATTCACTATCGGGTACCGAGTATATAATGCCCAGTGAGAGTAACTTCAAGATTTGCTTCAGTATCTCTTCCCGCATGTTTGGGTTCACCTTTCTTTGCGAATCTCTATGTGCCTTGGCTCCCTCCTCCAGCCTAATATGGTGCATGCAGACGTCCGGGCTTATCCCCACCAGGTCCGTAAGGCTCCATCCAATAGACTTCTTGTTTTTGCTCTGCACAGTTAGTAGTCTTGCCTCTTGCTCTTCAGTCAGCCCGCTATTGATGATTACAGGGAACGAGTCTTCCTCCCCGAGATAGGCATACTTAAGGTTCGCTGGCAGCCTTTTCAACTCCACTTGTGAGGGTAGTGTGTCTGTAGGTAGAGGGTTCTTTTTTGAATCCTCATCTCGCCCTTGTTCACCATCTGATTTTTCCTCCATAAAGGCCGGTAGCAAAGCCCCTACGGATCCCGCTAGTTCCGACTTCTGACAGAATTCTGTAATTGCTTCTTCGATCTCCTCGCCAGTTAACCCTCGGCTACTGATCAGATCACACCATGCAGCTGCTTCCACATCAGCCTGGGCATACACATCCAAGGCTTGGAGTTTTTCCTGCAATAATTCGGTCTCAAGAAATTCTTGGACTAAAGGGTCAATTACATCAACATAACATAGATTTTCAGAATCTATTGGTTTTTTCATGGCTTCATTGATGTCAAAAACAAATTTCTCACCATTAAAGTCAATGCAAATTGTCCCCTCAGCCATATCCACAATTGTCTTAGCCGTTTTTAAAAATGGTCTTCCTAACAATATCCCGCTAGACTCCCTAGCTTCTGGTTCACTCATTTTAATTACATAAAAATCAGCGGGATAAGTAAAGTTTTGTATTCTGACCAACACATTTTCTAGCACACCCTCAGGATTTATACATGACCTATCCGCCAGTTGGATCAACACCCTAGTGTTTGACAATTTTACCCCCTTCAACCGATTATAAATGGATAACGGCATAACATTGAGTGATGCTCCTAAATCACACATTGCATGCTCAATTTTTACATCTCCAATTGTTATGGGTAAAGTAAATATACCTGGGTCGGCTCTCTTGGGTGGTA
This sequence comes from Salvia hispanica, assembly GCF_023119035.1. Taxonomy (NCBI): domain Eukaryota; kingdom Viridiplantae; phylum Streptophyta; class Magnoliopsida; order Lamiales; family Lamiaceae; genus Salvia; species Salvia hispanica. The sequence continues at coordinate 30,507,803 of NC_062965.1, read as the reverse complement.
GTTTCTCCTGCACAATAGCTGACGCTATCCCTTCTACCATGATTTTTCCATCCTCCTGGGCCTTTCCGGCTATGAACTCCTTTATAAACATCCCCAGAGGGGGCAGTCTCACGGCTTGGAGGAATGGTATTGTGACATCCAGCTTTTTGAAGATCGACATGAAATCCACAGGGTTTTCTTTTCTCCTCTTCGTAACAAACCGATATGGAAACGGCTTTTCTCCCTTAGCCTCTTCAGTTAGCCTTGGTGGACTTTCCTTTGGTGCCTCCTGGGGTTGAGGTCCCGATGCGGGTATTGCTCCTTCAGGTTGCTCGTTTCCAGGTTGTGTTTTTCCCTCCTTTCCTTCCGCAGTAGGCTCCTCGTTTCAGAAAAAACGGATCCTCCATCTGAGGCAGAGGCCTCTTGAGCTCTTCCGCTGAGACGGTGTCGCTCAGCACCCTTGCTCCACTAGATTCCCCAATAGGGTTCTTGAGTTGAGGTCCATTATAGGTTGTTCCGGACCGCAGTGTAATCTTACTCACATTTGCCTTTTCAGGTACATGGACTGTAGATGGGAGTTTCCCTGAGTTCCCTTTCATTTCGCCCACCGAGTTAGCGAGCTGGGCCAACTGCCTGTTCATCATATCCATATTTGCCCTATGCTCCTTCTGGGCACTTTGCATTTCTTGCATTGTTTCATTACTGGACTGCAAGTCGCTTTTAATGCTCTGCTGCGAAGCAAGCATCTCTCCCATCATGTCCTCTATAGACCTCCTCGACCTGTTTGGGTGATGGAATTGGTTCGAGCCCTGGTGCTGGTAATGCTGGGGTGGTGGGTTTGACTGATAGCCCGAGAAATTTTGTTGGTTTTGGTTTTGTGGGTACTGGTTATACTGGGCAGGAGGATTGTACTGGTCGTGGTTGTGCAGGTACTAATTTTGGCTTTGGTTGTGGCTGTTATGTTGAGGCCCTGGGTTAAATTGGTTCTGGTTTTGGTTCTGGTTGTTTCGCTGATGGGGTGGCACATAGGCGGGGTTCGGGTTCGGGTTCGGGTTTTGAGGGTTTTGGTTCTGAGGATCTTGGTTTCTTCCTGCCCAGTTACACTGGTAGTCAGGGTTCGTTGGGCCACGGTTAGAATTTTGGTTCGGGTGGGGGTTGGGTTGATTTTGAGCCTGATTTTGGTTCTGATTCTGATTTCCATCTCCCCACTCGGAAGTTTTGGTGGTCCCTCCATGGTGCATCCCTCTGCCTTCCCGGAATCCAATTGCCGTTGGAATTGTAGTATCCTGCGGCATTTGCTTGTTCCACATCTGGCGAGTTGTCCTGCTGATCATATGGTGGTTCTGGGGCCTCTTTGCCTCCAGTCGGAGAAGGTGGTGGAGTGTTTTGCTTGATTGCAGTCAGTAATTCCTTCTTTAGTTCCTCCATCTTCAAATCCATCCTTTCCTCCTGGTCAGTAGCAGAAGCACTTGCTACCCTTTCTCTGCTATACCCATCCCTTTTGTTGTCGTACGTCTTCTTCGCATTGAACAGTTTACGTAACACCTTCTTAGCTTCACTAACTCTCAACTGTGTGAAATCGCCTCCTGGTGATGAATTCTCCAGATCCTTTGTTTCCTTGTTCATCCCCTCATAGAAGGTGTGGTGCACCTCTATCTCCTTCATGCGATGGTTGGGGCATGACTCCAGGAGACTTATGTACTTCTCCCAATACTCGCTCAAGGTTTCATCATATTCTTGCCATATGCACAATATTTTCCTCTTCAATGCACTTGTCTTTGAAGACGGGAAGAACTCATCTAGGAAAACTGACTTGAAATCGGCCCATGTATCGATGGAGTCGGCTGGCAGACGCATGAGCCATGTGTTGGCTTCTCCCTTTAGGACAAAAGGTAAGGCTTTCAGTCTATAATCGTCCTTGCTTGCTCCTGCTGGCCGCCTCTGCGCCTTACAGATTTTGCAGAACTCATTTAAGAATTCATAGGGTCCCTCGTAACTCTTCCCACAGTACGTCGGTAGGATTGCAATAACGTGGGGTTTCACATCACAGGCGGTCTGGCCTGGTGGTGGTCGGCAGGTTTTTTTCCCTTGGCTTTTCGTATGTAATTTTGAGTGTTTCCAACTGATCAGGAAGAGATTCCCGACCCAGCTGAGTCGTTGGTATGATAACCGGGACCTAGCCTCAAACAAGTTTTCTCAACCCACTTCTACTGGCTAGTATAATGGAGGTAAGGGTCGAATCCCACGAGGATGGACACGTTTTGAGAACTGTGGTGACTTTCCTGGGTGTTTTGGTTAGCTACCACGCTTGGGTTGAGATTTTACCTAGACGAGAAAATAAAGGTGGTACTCTACTGACTAGTAGGCGGGAAAATAACAGACATTTGGGAGTGTTCGTGAAAATAGGGGACAAGGTGTATCAGAGACATGGAAAGTGGACAGTTACTAAAAGAGGAAAATTAGACAACAAGGTATATCTGATGGCTGGGGGCGTTCTGACAGGTCTGGGCAGTACATCTGAAAAGTAGGGAACAAAAGCAAAAGTAACTTAAAAGTAAAGTGGTTCAAACTAAAGTTGATGTTGACGTTTTCTTCCTCACCAAGTATTGACAAAATTCATATGAACACAGACACCATAACTAAAACTTCAGATTCATAAATTCAAACTCAAGATCCATGGATTAAAATGCTTAAACTTAAATTAAACGGTAAAACTGTAACTTTACTTCTACTGACTGACATGCAAGGTGGTAATCACGGCGCAGAAAAGAAACTCATGCATGAAAACTTGACTAAACATAGCTACACCTTGAATCAACAACTCTCGATAAGAAAACACTTAGAAATTGAAAGCAATGACTAAATCTAACTTTCCAAGGCAGAATGAAGCAAACTCGAACCAAAGTGACATGCGAAATAGAAACTTCATAATGTAAATGTTGGAAAATAACAAAGTACTTCAAAAGAGCAACAGCGATGAGTGTTTGCAGAATAACTAACGATGAAAACAAGTAAACTTTAAACAAAGAAAGCGATTAAGATTGTTTGTGCCACTCCGGGCGATGATACTACTACACTGCTACGATAACTGGCTGGAACGGCGGACTGATAACTTCTCCGGCAAACTCTGGACGTCAAGTGACCATGGCTGTGGCGAGGAACGAGAGGTGGGATAATGCTGAAGGATGGATCTTCTAGAGAGAATTCTACTAGGTGTAATTTTCGAACTGCGAACTGAGAGCTCGGGATCGTCCTCACCTTGGTCAGCCATTCTCACTAGTGTTCTTACTGGTTGGGGTGGAAGCTCCGGGAGTTGGTACTCTAGATCTTCTTTATCCTCGTCGCTGCTCGTGCCTAGGTCGGACAATGCTGTCGACAGACCAGAGCGAGTGGTAACGAGTATCGTTCCTCGGGGAAGTATCCTTGGTCTCCACTGGCCAGGAGCCGAGCCACTTCTCATAAACTGAAAAATAAAAAGAAAAGGAAAATTATAAACAGTATGTACACCAAAAAGATCACACACAATAACAGGTATGAACGTCATCCATCCCCGGCAAAGGCACCATTTTGAAAGCGTACAGGTTTTCTCTCGGTCAACGTATGTAATTGGGAGTGCATCCAACTAATCAGAAAAGTCCTGACCCAGCTGAGTCGTTGGTACGACAACCGGGACCTGATTTCAAACAAGTTTCCTCAACTCACTTCTACTGATTAGTATAGTGGAGGTAAGGGTCGAATCCCACAAGGATGGACATGTTCGCATAACTGCGGTCACTTTCCTGGGTGTTTTTGGGTAGCTACCACGCTTGGGTTGAGAATTTACCTAGGCAAGAAATAAAGATGGTACTCTACTTACTAGTTGGCGTGAAAATAACAGGCATGTGGTTGTGTTCGTGAAAATAGGGGACAAAGTGTCTCAGAGGTATACGAAAAGTAGACAGTTACTAAAAGGGGAAATTTAGACAACAAGGTATATCTGGTGGCTGGTTGGTTTTCTAACAAGTCTGGAAGATACAACTGAAAAGTATGGAACAAAAGCAAAAGTAACTTAAAAGTAAAGTGGTCCAAACTAAAGTTGATTTTGATGTTTTCTTCTTCACCAAGTATTAACAGAAATCATATGAACACAAACACCATAACTAAACTCAGATTCATAACTTCAAACTCAAGATCCATATATTAAAATGCTCAAACTTAAAATGAACGGCGAAACTGCAGTTTACCTCTACTGACTAACATGCAAGGTGGTGATTATAATGCAGAACGAAAGACTCATGCACGAAAATTAGACTGAAACATAACTACAACCTCAGATCAACAACTCCAGATAAGAAAACTCTTAAAAATTAAAGGCAATGACTAGATCTAACTTTCCTAGGCAGAATGAAGCAAACTCAAACCAAAGCGACATACGAAATAGAAACTTCATAACTTAAACGTTTGGATCTTCACCAAGTACTTCAAAAGGCAACAAAGATAAATGTTTCTGACAAATCCAACGACGAAAACAGGTAAAGATTAAACTAGGAAGCAAAATAGCGATTGTTTTGCCACTCCGGGCGGTGATACTGCTATACTACTGCGACAAACTGGCTGGAACGGTAGGTTGATGACTTCTCCGGCAGACTCTTGGACGTCAAGTGACCATAGCTGTGGCGAGTAACGAGAGATTGGATAATGCTGAAAGATTGATCTTCTAGAGAGAATTCTACTAAGTGTGTATGAGAATTCGTCACCCTTATTCCTTCTTCTCCTTTCTCTTTTTGTGGTCAAGTATCTGCGACCATTTTCTTCAATTTTCTTTTCTGTGGCTTTGCCACCCTTATTCCTTCTTCTATTTTTTGGATCTGGAAACTTCAGATCGATTTTCTCCTTCTTTCTTTGTTTTTCTCTTCTTCAGCTGGTTCCTTTTGTATGTCCTCCTGGGCAGTTGCTTCCTTGCCTCATGCCTTGCACGCACACAGTTCTAGTGGCTGATGGGTTATTTCGGGGTATAAGTCAGGCTAGAAAATGGGGTTCTAAGGGTAGGGGTTTTTTTTTTTTTATGGGGGGGTTTCCTACTGCCTTCAGGGTTTGCTACACGCGGTCACCTTGCCCTAGACATCATGTGGTAGCCTCTCTTCTTTTTTCAGTATTTAGTGGAAAGTGGTTCCACCTTAGGCCTTTAACTCACCTTTTAAGAGGGCTTTCGTGTCTGACCTAAGGGATGGGTTTTTCCTTCATACTCGCATCATCTATACTGACTAGGGGTTACTAGAGGGGGTGGTTTCCGTTTTCCGGCATGTCTTATCTCCCTCAATTCCCCTCACCGTTAGTTCGAGGCAGTTGAGTTTTAAGCCCATTCATGAAACATAACACATAATTCCTAGACCTAACAAACCCTAAAAAAAAACTAACATGCACTGACTCAAATAACACATATATACATGTCATACTGGCCATTTGCTCCCCCCTCTCACTTCACAAGTGTCTGCCCCAGATACGGGCTGTGAAGTGAAAATTGGGAATGGCTAGTATGACAGACACATATTTATAACAAACACATATTATATCTAAAAACTTCTCACACTTAGACTATGCAATAGGCTAAGTGGGAGAGTTTCAGATATATAACTAGATTTATAAACAAAACAAAGCAAAATATTTACAAACATGAAATATAAACATATAAACTCCTCACACTTAGACTACGCAGTAGGCTAAGTGTGAGGTAACATGCCCACGACAAAACACAAAGAAAAATATAATAAACATATGCACCAAAGTAGCAAACCCTTTACTTCTCACACTTAGACTATTAAATAGGCTAAGTGTTATGAATGGGGTTTGCATACAATTAAAACACATAAATCTACCTATTTAATAAAAGTACGAAAACATAAACAAAAGAAAAACTTAAAAATTAAAAAGAAAACTAACTGGTCAGTTGGGGGTGGTTCGGTCAGATGTTCCTCCTGCTCCTTCTTGGGGCAGGGTTGTTCTTCATCCTCCTGTTGTGCATCACCTTCTTCTTCCTCAGGTTCGGTGGGTTCTTCTTCCTCTCCTCCATGTCCGCTTGTTCCAGCTCCACTGCTTGCTTTCCCTCTTGCCAACTCCTTTAGTATGCTCTCCATTAGGGTTGTCAGCTTCGCCATCTCTGCCCGCGATTGTCTATTCTCCTCAGCCAGCTCAGTCACTACCCGCTCCAGATTCTCTTGCCTCAGCCTCTGCGCTTGGTCGATCTGGGCAGCTTGCATCTCCTGCCCTTGTTGTGCTCTTCCTCCAGGGGCTTCTCCCATTTGGTAGAACTGGGGTACACCTTCTCTGTAGTATACCAAGTTGGTGCGGACGAAGAAGGGTATATCGAATAGGCCAGGAGCGTCGACCATGTACATTGGAGACAGGTCCTCTGCCTCTGTTATGATGATGTTGTTGCGCACGAAGGCTCCTAGTATGTGGCAGAGCGACAAGTTTCTAGCTGGGTAGGTGGCTATCAGGTGGCATTGGTAGGCTGTCCAAAACCCTAGGTGCAGTTTCCTTCCATGCTTAGCACACCATACCAAGTACAATTCGGTCATGGACGTTCTTGCAGCGGAGTTGCTCTGCCCCAGTAGGTTATAGCCTAAGTAGAGCTGCACCAACCGTAGCATGGAATTGTTGAAGTGGGTGGATCTGGATTTTGTGGAGGCGAACTGGCCAGCATTGGGGTGGGTTAACTCCTCCCAGGCTTCCTGGGGCTCAAATTCTATATGACGCCTCGGTACCCCCCTCTCACGGCTTCTCCAGTCCGGACCAATAGCCTCCTCCAGGCTACACATACCCAATCGCACAGTCCACTCTATCAGACTCATCGATAGTTCTCCACCGAATATCCTAAAGGAGATTGACACCTCGTCTAGGTCCGTAGTGAGTTGGAACCTAAATGTGGTGAAGAACTCCTTCGCTAATCTCACAGATATCTCTGGGTCCCTATTCTCTAGCAGCCATTCAAAACCCAATGCTTCCATACTAGCCAGGAAGGAATCACGAACAGACAACTCATCCAAAGAGGGTATATGGAGTACCTTTCCGCATTTGACTTGCTTGCTACTGTCATCCTTGTCGTCAAATGCATCCTGAAGCTTTTTGGTGTCGTAGTGCTTCATGTCCTCCATAAGCTCATCGGTGAGCGTTACCCTCCACCGCCGGTATACAATCCTCTCTACCGGAGGGTGGACTAGTTCAAGGTGGTTGTCGGGGAGCTGCTGCTCGTGATAGTCTTCTCCTTCCAGAGAGATATCACTCTCTGAGTCAGAATCCTCGCTGGAAGTGTAGTCCGTGTCGCTTGATCTCTCTTTCTCTTCCGGCTCTCTGATCACTATGCTTGCATTGGCAGTGCGCTGCTTCTTCATGACTTGTTTTGTCTTGACAGGGGCTTTCCCTTCCTCTTCCTTTCCTGAATGCTCTTGGTTCCTTCGATATCCATTGCCTCTGCTTCCTCGTCGGCTTGTGTTGAGGTGTCCTCCTGGGCGGTAGGCTCGGCCACCACGCGGTTACTAGTATCACTTCTTGTTGCCTCCTCCCGACCTATCGACCTTGATGCGAGGTCCAGACCCTCAGCCACCGTGTCGCATTCTCCTCCTAGTCAGGCCGGCGTTGCCGATATCTGTCCCGTTGCCAATTGGGTGTCCTCCCGGCTAGCATTCGAGGGCTCCTCCCCAGGTTTTGTAGGAGTAGTCTTCTTGTCATCACTCGAAACCTCCACTGCATCTGCTGCGGTGTTTGCTCCTGCCTTGTTGGACGTCCACTTTCCCAAACATCTCTGTGACACTCTTTGGGGTTTCTGCCTTTCCGCCTTGGGGTCGTTTTTCAACACTAGCCTCCTCTTTACTGTCTTGGGTTTAGTCACCACTGAGGCTTTCTCTTGATGTGTTTCTGGCTCTTGCCCTTCCTCCTCAGGTTGTTCTGCCTTTTCCGGTTGTTCGTCTGTCCTCTCCTCCACTGATTGGTGGACTACCCCTTCCGACTTTTCCGCTTCCTTTGTTACTTCCTCCTTCCCTACTGCCTGGGTTGCGAGGTCCAGTACCTCAGCCACCCCTTCAGGGTTTACCACGATCCTATTCCCCTTGCCCAAAACCGCTTGAAATTCTTCATCCGTCATTAACCCTTGCTTCCTGGCCGTCTCGTTCAGATCTATCTCCTCCTCCGCTACATCGATATTTGTGTCAGTGGCCCTAATCTCCTCTGTTTCACCTTTGTCGTTCTCGCTTGCTCTCCCTCCACTCTCCTTGTCTTCTGTTTCTCCCCGGTTGGGATCTTGATAGGCGGAAAGAGGGCTGACGTCCAGCGGCTCTGTTTGTTGGTGTATGGGAGAAGGGTGGGAGGGTTCTGATTGTGCAGCAATTGTTGAGGAAATATTTTCGAACGTCGGAATTGAGGTTTTTGGGGTGGTGGTGGGTGGGTGTTCTGTGGTTGCAGTTGGGGTAGGGTTTGATGTCGCCGGCATTCCTCCGGTTAGGCTAAATCCGGCTAGGGTTGTTGTCCAGTCTCTGTTGGGGTCCTGTTGCTTTAGAAACGCCGCCAGTGCGTCTAAAGGAACCATCGCCGGAATTTGTGTCGTCGGCGGTGGTTGTGATCGTTGTGGGCTTGGCGGCCGCGACTCGGCTGCTGGCTGGAGTTCTGACGAGGCCTCTCCGGTGGTAGATGCTCGGTTGATGGTTGTCTTTCTCTTTGTCATGGCTATACCGGTGGTGATTTGCGGTGGTTTCTTTAGTGCGTGGTAGTTTTTCGGAGTGGGGGTGGTGGTTGTGAGAGAGAGAGTGTAGGTAAGGGTTTGTAAAGTGAAAGGGAGTAGGCGGTGGGGTGTTTTATAGAGGGGTGGGCAGTTGAGGGTTTTGACCGGTTGTAGGCGGTCGCTCGGTTGAGACGCTTCGTGTGGAAGGCGGTTGTGCTTGCTGGCAGCCGATTGGACGTTGCTTGTCACGTCCTTGCCTCACGCGCCTCCCGGCCTGCGCACTCGCCTGCAAAGCTGCAACACGCCCAAAATTCAAGTAAACTTTAAACAAAGAAAGCGATTAAGATTGTTTGTGCCACTCCGGGCGATGATACTACTACACTGCTACGATAACTGGCTGGAACGGCGGACTGATAACTTCTCCGGCAAACTCTGGACGTCAAGTAACCATGGCTGTGGCGAGGAATGAGAGGTGGGATAATGCTGAAGGATGGATCTTTTAGAGAGAATTCTACTAGGTGTAATTTTCGAACTGCGAACTGAGAGCTTCTAACCGAACTCATTCTCTCTCTCCAAGTGGCTTCTTTTATAGGGAGGCTTGCCCTTGCTTTTAGGGTAGACTTCTCCCGCACTTTGACCTTTTTGCCCTTGTCAATGATCATCCCAGCTATCCTCCTTCTCCATCTCGAGCCTTTTATCCGGGCATGCATCCTGGTCAGTTTCGCACCCTTCTGGCGCCCTTTTCACTTGCGTCACCCGAATCGTCACCTACTGACTTGGATCCTTCAATCCTGCACACTTGAGCAACTGTTTTGTAGATAATACATGCAATTCACGACATACTGACCAGTAACCAAGGCTTAGAATACGACTTATCACCTGGGGTGACCACTATGGCTTGTGGAGGATCTCCGTCGCGTGTGCAGTAAGTGTTGCGAGCTCGGGATCGTCCTCACCTTGGTCAGCCATTCTCACTAGTGTTCTTACTGGTTGGGGTGGAAGCTCCGGGAGTTGGTACTCTAGATCTTCTTTATCCTCGTCGCTGCTCGTGCCTAGGTCGGACAGTGTTGTCGACAGATCAGAGCGAGTGGTAACGAGTATCGTTCCTCGGGGAAGTATCCTTGGTCTCCACCGGCCAGGAGCCGAGCCACTTCTCATAAACTGAAAAATAAAAAGAAAAGGAAAATTATAAACAGTATGTACACCAAAAAGATCACACACAATAACAGGTATGAACGCCATCCATCCCCGGCAAAGGCACCATTTTGAAAGCGTACAGGTTTTCTCTCAAGTCAACATATGTAATTGGGAGTGTATCCAACTAATCGAGAAAAGAGATTCCTGACCCAGTGAGTCGTTGGTACGACAACCGGGACCTGATTTCAAACAAGTTTCCCCAACCCACTTCTACTGATTAGTATAGTGGAGATAAGGGTCGAATCCCACAAGGATGGACATGTTCGCATAACTGCGGTGACTTTCCTGGGTGTTTTTGGGTAGCTACCACGCTTGGGTTGAGAATTTACCTAGGCAAGAAATAAAGATGGTACTCTACTTACTAGTTGGCGTGAAAATAACAGGCATGTGGTTGTGTTCGTGAAAATAGGGGACAAAGTGTCTCAGAGGTATACGAAAAGTAGACAGTTACTAAAAGGGGAAATTTAGACAACAAGGTATATCTGGTGGCTGGTTAGTTTTCTGACAAGTCTAGAAGATACAACTAAAAAGTAGGGAATAAAAACAAAAGTAACTTAAAAGTAAAGTGGTCCAAACTAAAGTTGACTTTGATGTTTTCTTCTTCACCAAGTATTAACAGAAATCATATGAACACAAACACCATAACTAAACTCAGATTCATAACTTCAAACTCAAGATCCATATATTAAAATGCTCAAACTTAAAATGAACGGCGAAACTGCAGTTTACCTCTACTGACTAACATGCAAGGTGGTGATTATAATGCAGAACGAAAGACTCATGCACGAAAATTAGACTGAAACATAACTACAACCTCAGATCAACAACTCCAGATAAGAAAACTCTTAAAAATTAAAGGCAACGACTAGATCTAACTTTCCTAGGCAGAATGAAGCAAACTCAAACCAAAGCGACATACGAAATAGCAACTTCATAACTTAAACGTTTGGATCTTCACCAAGTACTTCAAAAGGCAACAAAGATAAATGTTTCGACAAATCCAACGACGAAAACAGGTAAAGATTAAACTAGGAAGCAAAATAGCGATTGTTTTGCCACTCCGGGCGGTGATACTGCTATACTACTGCGACAAACTGGCTGGAACGGTAGGTTGATGACTTCTCCGGCAGACTCTTGGACGTCAAGTGACCATAGCTGTGGCGAGGAACGAGAGATTGGATAATGCTGAAGGATTGATCTTCTAGAGAGAATTCTACTAAGTGTGTATGAGAACCGAGAACTTGGAACTCCCAACCGAACTCTTTTTCTCACTTCAAGTGGCTTCTTTTATAGGGAGGCTTGCCCTTGCTTTTAGGGTAGACTTCCTTCACGATTTGACTTTTTTGCCCTTGTTAATGATCATCCCAGCTATCCTTCTTCTCCATCTCGAGCCTTTTCTCTGGCATGCATCCTGGTCCGTATTGCACCCTTCTCGGCGCTCTTTTCACTTGCGTCACCCGAATCGTCTCCTACTGACTTGGATCCTTTAATCTTGCACACTTTAGCAACTGTTTTGCAGATAATACATGCATTTCACGACATACTGATCAGTAACCAAGGCTTAGAATACGACTTATCATCGTCCAACACTCTTCACATGTAGCTGCAGAGGATCTCCAGCAAAAGTTTTCAATCGTAATAGTATTACACTGACTTTCTCAAATACTGGTTTTTCTAGCCACGATTCTTCTTATGGAGAACCACCATCTCAACACAAAGACTAGAATGTTCCACCCCCTCTCAGATTTTCCGATGGGAACACTAGAATACGGCATATAGGCATTGATGTCGCCCTGTATATCTTCTGATAATCCTAGAAGAGGACTGTGAATTGCCTGATCAGTCTCGAAGTATTGTAGTTCGTTTGCACACAATGCTCTATTCAAGGTGTCAGCATTAAAGATTAGGTTGTCGTTGTAGGAAAAACGTGAGGGAATTAGAGAAGTCTCATGCTTTCCATATCCTAAGCCTTTTGGCTTTCTCTTCTCTCTAAGCTCTAAAGCATTCTAGTTCGCATCTTAGGAGCATTGCATTGCTCGGATCTCTCCTCCAATTCAAGTTCGTCGGTGCCTACGAGTTTGAGGTGCTTCAACTCGGTAGGAGGAAAGTCGTTTCATCTTTGGGGACGTTGCGCCAATCCGTGAACACTAGCCGGGGCGTATCTTGTCTAGCGGAGAGAGGGATATCTCTACTCGACTTGAAGAAGACTATAGTTTTCATCTTATTTCTTTTATTGTATTTACTTTGTTTAATTTACCTTCTAGCTTTTTGGTTCTATTGTAATAGCAAGAGTTTGCCCATGTAAAGGCTACACTATTTCCAACAATCGCAAGACGAGATAGTGCACTTTTGCCATCATCATGTCGACCAAAGCTGGAGAGAACATAAACAGCATCATTAGATCATCTTCTGTTGCATCTGGCTCCTCAACGATGGCACCTGTTTCGACCTCAAGGGTCATGGCTCAAGCTGATAAGCCCGAAAAATTTAAGGGCTTGGATTTCAAACGTTGGCAACAAAAGATGTTGTTTTACCTAACTACGTTGGGTGTTGCTAATTTCCTTAAGTAGGATGCTCCAACTGTACCTGAGGAGGAGACGGACTTTAATGTTCGGGTTGCCTATGATGTTTGGCATCAAGGATATTTCTTGTGCAAGAACTATATCTTGAACGGCTTGGGGGATAGTCTCTATTCCATCTTTGCCGGGGCTAAGACCTCCAAAGCTTTGTGGGAGGCTCTTGACAAGAAGTATCGCGTCGAGGACGCCGGTACAAAGAAATTTGAAGAGGATAATATGCAGTACCATCAGAAGTCAGGAGGGCCTGAACATTCCAAGGCAAATCTGATGGAGAAGGGGAGAACTTCCAAGAGTCCCCGCCCGAGGGAAAATGACAAGGGCAAAGGGAAGGTAGCTGGTGTCCGAAAGTTTGAAGGCAACTGCTTCAACTGTGATAAGTCGGGCCACATGGCGAAGGATTGCCCAAAAGGATGAAATTCAAGAAGAGTGCCCACATGGTCGAGAGAGACTTCAACGATGATGACTTGGCTGTTGTGGTTTCTGAAGTGAACCACGTTGACAATCCGAAGACTTGGTTTGTTGACACCGGAGGTATTGTGCATGTGTGCTCTGATCGTAGCCAATTTTCAACCTATAAGCAAGTCGAAGGGAAGAAGCTCCACATGGGAAACCAAGACTCGTCTGAAGTCGTTGGCATGGGAGAAGTGAAGCTCTTAATGATATCTGGTCGTGAGCTGAAGCTGAAGGATGTGCTGCATGTCCCAGACATCCGTAAAAATCTTATTTCTGGTAGTCTACTTGTTAGTCATGGCTTTAAGCTAGTGTTTGATTCTGACAAGTTTATTTTATCCAAGTTTGGTACTTTCCTTGGAAAAGGTTTTCTTTCCAATGGCTTGATGTAATGGCCACTGATGGCCGTATACCGAATCAAGTGAATGATAATAAGAATGTCTCTTCGTCTTACTTGCTTGAGTGCGCTGATTTATGGCATTGTAGATTAGGACATGTGAATTTAAATGCTATAAAAAGATTAGTAAATCTTGATTTACTAAAAGTTGATGAGTTTAATTCACAAAAGAAATGTGAAGTCTGCGTTGAAGCAAAACTGACCAAGCTGCCGTTCCGCTCGGTAGAACGGAGCACAAAACCTCTAGAATTGATCCATACAGATATATGTGATTTAAAATTTGTGCAAACTATAGGTGGTAAAAAGTATTTCATCACATTCATTGATGATTGCACAAGATATTGTTACATTTACTTATTAAGAAGTAAAGATGAGGGAATTAAAGCGTTTAAAGACTTCAAAAATGAAGCCGAAAAGCAACTTAATTATCGAATTAAGTGTGTTCGAAGTGATAAAGGTGGTGAATATGTGGCGCCGTTTGCAGAATTATGTCATGCAAGTGGTATAATTCACCGAGCTACAGCTCCATATTCTCCTCAGTCGAATGGTGTTGCTGAACACAAAAATCGAACACTGAAAGAGATGATTAATGCTCTGTTGCTTAATTCAGGATTACCCCAGAACATGTGGGGGGAAGCTTTGCTAACCGCAAATTACATCTTGAAAAGATTCCACTTGAAAATAGGGATGTGACTCCTTATGAATTGTGGAAGGGAAAGAAACCTTCATATACATACCTCAAAGTGTGGGGGTGTTTAGCAAAATTACAAGTGCCGCCTCCAAAAAAAGTTGCAATTGGACCTAAAACAGTCGATTGTATCTTTATTGGATATGCATTGAACAGTAGCGCATGTCGCTTCTTAGTTCATAAGTCAGCTATACCTGATGTAGCTGAAGGAACAATAATTGAGTCAAGGAATGTTGTATTCTTTGAGAATGTGTTTCCTTGCAAGAAGCAAGATGATCGTTCTAGTGGAAGAATGGTGGATGAAACCATTAGTTCTAATTCTCCAAAAGTGATGAGGACAAGTCTCGAGGATGTAGAACCAAGACGTGGTAAAAGAGTTAGAGTTGCTAAGACTTTTGGTCCAGACTTCATAACTTTTATGTTGGATGGTGAACCAAAGTAATTATCAGAAGCACTGTCTGGCCCAGACGCAGTGTGGTGGCTAGAAGCTATTAACAGTGAAATGGAATCCATCATGCTAAATAACACATGAGTGTTAGTAGACTTGCCAGAAGGCTGTAAGGCCTTAGGATGCAAGTGGATTCTGAAAAAGAAGTATAAACTCGATGGTACTGTAGACAAGTACAAAGCTCGCCTAGTGGTCAAAGGTTTCAAACAGAAAGAAGGGCATGACTTCTTTGATACTTACTCACCTGTTACGAGAATAGCTTCCATTCGGGTACTTCTTGCGATTGCTGCGTTGCACAATCTTGAGATTCACCAAATGGATGTGAAAACTACATTCCTGAATGGTGATTTGGAAGAAGAGATATACATGGAGCAACCTGAAGGGTTTGTTGTGCCCGGGCAAGAGTGCAAGGTATGCAAATTGGTAAAGTCTCTTTATGGATTGAAGCAAACGTCGTTGCAATGGCACTTGTAGTTTGACAATGTGATGTTGATAAATGGATTCACTATCAACGAGTGTGATAAGTGTGTTTACATTAAGAACACAGATAACGGGTTTGTTATTGTGTGTCTTTATATTGATGATATGTTGATAATGGGTAGCAATAGTGCCATTATTAACGAGACTAAAAACATGTTGAAAAGAAATTTCGATATGAAAGATATGAGTCTAGCTGATGTGATTCTCAGAATCAAAATATTGAGGACTAATGAGGGAATTGCCTTAACGCAATCTCATTATGTTGGGAAATGCTTAAGAAATTCAACTTGTTTGATTGTAAGCCAACAAAGACTCCTTTGGAGCTCAATGTCCATCTAAGCAAGAATATGGTTGAGCCTATTGCTCAAGAAGAGTATGCAAAGGTTATAGGAAGTTTGATGTTTATCACGAACTGTACTAGACCAGATCTTGCTTGTACGGTAAACAAGTTGAGCCGATTCACGAGCAACCCAAGCAAGTAACATTGGAAAGCTCTGTGTAGAGTTTTGAGATACTTGAAATGTACTATTGATTTTGGACTGCACTACACAAGATATCTCCAAGTACTTGAAGGGTACTGTGATGCAAATTGGATCTCTGATTCAAAAGACTCATTTTCGACGAGTGGGTATGTGTTCACTATGGGGGATGGTACTGTTTCGTGGAAGTCAGCGAAACAGACGTGTATTGCTCGCTCCACCATGGAATCCGAGTTTATCGCATTGGATAAAGCAGGGGAAGAAGCTGAGTGGCTCAGAAATTTCCCAGAATGTATTTCATGTTAGAAGAAGCCAGTGCCCGCAGTGTTGATACACTGTGATAGTAAAGCAGCTATAGGTAGAGCACACAGTGGCTTCTATAGTGGTAAGTCTCGACACATTCGTCGACGACATAATACCGTAAGGCAGTTGATCACAAGTGGTGTTATCGCAGTTGACTATGTCAAGTCAGTGGATAACATAGCGGATCTATTAACAAAAGGTTTAAACCGTGGTCAAATGCATAAATTCCTAAAAGGAATTGGGCTGAAAATCATATCTTAAAAGATGAGCATAGTGGTAGTCAGTTGCAATCTTATTCCATGTGTTCGATATCCCGGTACTGACCTTTAGCTATACTAGATCTACCATGTATGCTTGCAGGTATTTTTAGTGCTAATAAATAGTGTTTCAATCTCCACCTTGCATATCGAGACAACAAAAATATAGAGAGATGAAAAAAGGGTTTAGAGATGTGTGTGAGGTGAAAAGATGAAAAAAGGGTATATTTATAAAAATAAAAACCAAAAATTCAAAAAAAACCCTCGGCGCCGCCGCGGCTCGCGGCGCTATGCAATAGGGCATCGCGCTCAGTGTCGCGGCCCAGGACCCACCGCCGCGACCTTGTCGCATATGCGGCTCGCGCCTTTCCTCCAACCTCTGCCGTGGCTCTCCTATTGTGGACACTCTAAGAAATAGAGCTGTAGATGGCCTAATAATCTCACACACTCATGTCTTTTTCCACTTAAGAATCTCTCTCAAGTTATGACCCAAAACAATCTCTTATCAAGCACAACTATTCAACAAACCAAAAAGGAATTTCACAAACGTTCTGAAATAAATTCAAAAAATATTATGATTTTTTTAAGAACAAGAATATAAGTTGTCGGGAACCCAAAAAAAAAACAGAAATTAACAAAATTGTTATATTTTTATAGTGCTTGGCTGATACTAGAACAAAATTTACAATGATAAGAAAAAAAAATTTCAATTAGAAATCACCTTTATCAATATCTGGCTCCTAATGCAAATTGATATGAACCATGCGGTAGTTTTGATACGATGGATGAATGACGCCATAAATGGAATGCATGGACCGTTTGATAAGTCATGATATAGTGTGAATGATGTCAGTATGAAAAATCGTTTGATAAATCGAATAAATTTCTCAATAAATTAAAAATTCGAGAAAGAATTCAAGAGGGATTAAACTCACAAAATATGATTCAAAATAAAGCCTGAAATTTGTCCAAGTGAGCCTTTTAAGGCACTAGTTCTAAGATTAAAAGGAAAATAAGCTAGAAGGAAATAAACTTGAAATGATACTTTAATTAGTAAAAGGAAACACAATTAACACATTTCCATCTACAGTAAATACCAAAAACAGCTTGAGTAGTCTCCAATCAGAAATAATAAAACTATCTAATCTTCTTGGGCACTTTTCTTCACTGATCAGTCCACTGGACCACCGGCGGACACACGTCTAGATGGGGGAGGGCTTAAGCCCCTACCCAAAAAAAAGTTTTGAACTTTTTCTATTTGAAAAATGATTAAAAATTCTAAAATTTACCTCCAGCCCTCACTAAATTATTGTTATTGAAGACTAAATCATCAAAAGTTGAGTAGTAATAGGGGCTGAAATGAATAAGAAATAAAGAATTACAGAGGATAAAATGAAGAGTAATAGCTGACGAGATGAGTTTGAGGAAGAAGATGACTTTATTACAAATAATATTATAAACTTCATAGTAAAATGTGTCAAGTTGTTGTGCTTTTTAAAAATGCATGTTCATTTATTGGCTACTAAATTAAATTAAAGGATAACTACTCTTAAAAAACTATTCGTTTTGATAGAAATATATGGATTTCTATAAAAATGTGTTTCGTTAAATTTTCTTTTGACTCTGTAATTGTTAAATTTTCTTTCGACTTTGTAATTGTTAAATTTTCTTTCGACTCTGTAAACTAATTTCAATTTGATAACTTAATTTTCAATTAATGACTTCTAAATTTTCGTCTTCTCTATATCTTTTTTCCAGAATCCTAATTAATAAAGCATTATTTCATTTTTCTTTCCATATAATCGATGCAAACTCAAATTTTATTCTCTTAGGAACTCTAACCCATAAGTTAAATTTTAGACTTTTTTCTTTTCAACTTAATTATGCAAAAACTTCTTGTATTTTTACTTGTATCGTTTTTATTTATAGAAAGATTACCACTAAAGTTTCTCCTCCCTTATTGCACTTTACCATTGTTTCTCTTAATCTTTATACGATAGTACCAACAAGCATTTAATCCTGTTTCATCCACAAGACTATTTTTCGTAGATAATGAGAGTAAAGCCCCTACGGACAAAAATTTCTGCGTCCGCCAGTGCACTGGACTTCAATCTCTAGTTCATTCATCTTCAATCACTAGTCCATTCGAATGTAATAAAATTAATGTTTCTTGGATAATTCTCTATGATGCAACAGCATCACCGACAGCTCTGAATCTATATGATGCAACACCTTTTCAGCAAAATTAAATATGTTTTCTTTGACATTTTGTCTCGGTATCCAGTGATGAGCACTCTAGTTTTCGATGCCCGAGCTGTAACATTGGTGTTGTCCATGCGTGATTGTTTACTCACCCGTAGATTATTGTGCGAATCACGTGGCGAATTAGCAATATAACGCAAATGATCATCATAATAATACATCATGGGATTTGGGCTTTGAGCGTGGTACTCATGGTCATGAAGCAACTGCTCATCCACTTTTAATGCTGACATTGCGCTTTCCTTTGAACCTCCACCTACAACCATATCACCACCTGCTGCACTCGCGGAACCTACTTCAAAATCTGGAAACACAAGAGGAAGGAGAATTCAGGATATGTATATACCCAAACCTTTTTTTTTTAGAAAATATGATACACTCAGACCTGAGATACGAAGAGGGGTGAGTTGAGGATCAGTGTTGAATACCACTCCTCTTTCTTTTGATCCAAGATGCTCTCCATGCAAGTTCATTATTGAGTAGTTACTGTCAAATGTAACGTCTAAATGTATACCACTGCTCGATCCGCCTACTTCAGTTCCGTCATTATATGGATGCAAACCAGCTAGGTGCTCCTGAGAAGAATTATGTTTATCCTGCCCACAGTTTTGGAAGCCAGGTGCTAACAGTTTCTCATTATATCCCTGTCATTCAAAGTGATAATATTGATTTACAAGGGAAGATATAATTAATATGCTACCAAGATCAGTAAGAAGGGTGAACTGGGTTAGATACCTCTCCCGTTTCTCTTGATCCAAGTGGGTCCGAAGGCACATACTCGCAGACGGTGCTTGTGTTTGTGTGTGGAAACTCATTTTCATCATCATATGATACAGATCGTAAAAATGTTGCGATTTCCTTTGAACCTACAACCATCTCACCACCTGATGCACTCTCGGAACCTAGTTCTGAATTTGGAAACACAAGAGGAAGAAGAATTCAGGATATAGATTACACCCTAAACCTTTTTTAACAAAATATGATGCACTCTGACCTGAGATATGAAGAGGGGTGAATTGAGGATCAGGGTTGGATACCACTCCCCTTTCTCCTGATCCAAGAGGCTCATAATCACAGATGGTGCTTGTGATTGGGTATGTAAACTCATTTTCATCGTCATATAACGCAGAGGCTCTTTGTAATACAGATCTCAGCAACTTGAGTGCATCAACCTATTAGGGGTGAGTAATTCATTAGTACTACTCCCTCCGTTCAATAGTAATAGAGTTATTTTGTCATTTTAGTATGTTCCATAGTAATAAAGTCATTTTCCTTTTTAGTAAAAGTTAACACATTTTTCCACACCTACTTACCCTCTCTTATTCTTTTCTCTCTTCATCTCTCTACCTTTTTCATTTTCCACTTTATTCTTCCTTTATTTAACTCACCTAACACAATTTTTCTTAATCTCCGTGGCGAAAAGAAACGCCTACATTACTATAGAACGGAGGGAGTACTATTTAGTAGGAGTAGGAGACACCACAATTGCATAAACAAATCTATTCACAACAACAAATTAAAGGCCGCCCCACCTTTCTAGCAGCAGACAGATTATCAATTCCAACAAACTGGGAGTCCATCATTTCTCCCTTGAGATTTCCCACACAATCGTAAATAACACATCTTTGAGGTTCGGTTGAGGATTTGTGACAGAACATCTTTGTGCAATCAATTTTGCAGCTCTGAGCATTACTCAATATTGTATCCCATATACGACCATTGACACGTAGTATCTGCACGCATATTACAGAGACTAATATTTCTCATGACATAATCATGCTTGGCTTTAGAAGCTACTAATAAACCGTGAATTCTAAACCTAAATTGACAGAACGAGCAACAAAACATATAGCATGAATCCTAGTATACAAACAAAATCTGGTTTCACCACTTGATATATCAAACAAGTATGAATAGTAAACGGTGACTATTACTGTTTTTTGGAGCTCATCAGGATTGACATGGAGCCAAAACAAAAAATCTTGCACAGTTTCAATGTATTTCTTTTTCAGCCTATCATGGCGCTTGCCATTCCTGTCAATTCCCTTCAATCTCCAAACTTCAGAAGTAAGATATGGACAGAGAAATTTGACATACTCTGCAAAAGGAAACCAGCAGTTATATGGAAGTTTCTTCATCCTCTTTAAGATTAAACTTTAATGGTCTTGTTCTTTACATAATCTGTGTATCTCAACACAATTGCAGCCATTTGATAGATATGAAGAGTTAGTTGGTAAAGAAGAGTAAAACGAAACAATTATTAAGTTCAACACGGAGTGAGAAGAACATACGTTTGGCGCGCTTATCTTTGACCTTAAATGGTGCAGTCCATGCTTCTTGCACCGTAGTTCCTTCAAGATTCTGCGCGCTCCTCGCCCCCAGCCTGCAGCTGCACGACCTTCTCCAGTCTTTGTCGTGTCCCAACTTGATATCATTTAAATCCACAACACCGTACTTGAGCAATATATAATCGACACTTTTTGGAGAAAAGTGTGGCCTCTTCTTATCTGCTGTTTGAATGATGCTTCTCTCAAACTTTCCAGGAGTCATATTTCTTTCATCACCATCACCATTGTCCTCAAGAAGTAGTATCTCCACCTTTGCAGAAGATCCAGGGCCACAGGTCACAGTATGCCCGTACGGATCAAGCAGAGCCAACTGCAGGCACTCACCTTTTAACCCTTTAAGCTCCTTCCCTGTCATAGTATCGGCTACTTTATTATCTAAGAACTTCAGCTGTAAGCTTCTTTTCTCGGGAAACTCATTCCTGTCAGCACATTAGAAACGATACCAGAATTTGTTATCAACCCCAATTGTGGCTCTTTTTCTTGATCGGTTAATTAGAGGAGAAAATGAGTAACCATTAACATAAATTCTCACCGAGTCCCTTCACTCAAAAGCCTCTCTTCAGCTGATTGTAGTCTCTCTATTGCCTAAAACAAAGAATATTGAACAAATATCATGATTGGGCAGATTAACCATAATAATTCCTCGAGACTGGAAAATACTGAGATCCACAACAACTAAAGATTTTATGAAAGGTATACCTTGCAGTTGAAAATACAAGTTTAACTATTGAGAAACAAAGGCTTCTCAAGCGGTATATTATTTTATACTTCCTCCGTCCCAAGATAAGTGACTCACATTCCTTTTTGGAGTCCCAAGATAAGTGAGCCATTTCATTTTTTGGTATTCTTTCTCTTTACTTTTTCTCTCTGCTTTATTAACTCTCTTACTTTATTCATTTTTCACTTTACTAACAAAACCTCATTTCCTTAAATCCTGTGCCGAAAAGTTTGTGCTCATTTATCTTGGGACGGATGGAGTAAGATATAGTATAATCAATCATGATGTTGAGATGCAAAGAAAAAACACTTAAGGCTGCATGCATCAATCCAAAGCAAGTCTCCTTAAACAATAATCAATCCTTTGTAAATTGGAAATATAGCATTAATTCGACAAACATAGAAGAGAAGAGATGTGCAAGCCACTCACCATTCTACGAATTAGATCTTCAGTAACTGGAATTCTTTGGCTAACCGCTCGGTTATACATTTTTAACATCACATGTTCCATCTCTTCTGACACAGAGTGCGCAGGGCGAGGGATCGAAGATCCGTTTCTATTAATCTCAAAACCAAGATGACGGCTAATGACGATTACAACTTAATTTAAAGAAGGAATTCTAAACCCTAAAGGAATCATTTACGATGACTTTAACAGTAAAAGGAAACTAATTAATAAAAGGAAACTAACTAATAAAATATAACTAATTAATTGGAGATTAAAATATTTAAAACAAATCACAAAGTTTCCTGCTCCGCATCATGCTCTTCCACCGGGGGAGAACTCGACCTCGAGTTCTCATGAAATCCTGGATCCGGGTACTGGGGTCCGACATCTGGTCTATATGCCGTCAAATCTGCCACATTGAATGTGGAGGATATATTGTAGTCCTTTGGTAAATCAACTACATATGCATTATCATTTATGCGTCGAAGGATTTTGAAAGGACCAATCTTCTTGGGACGTAACTTGTTGTAAGTCCCTGTGGGAATGCGTTCGCGCCTAAGGAAGACCATCACTTCCTCTCCCTCTGCAAAGACTTTGAGTTTCCTGTGTTGATCAGCTGCAGTTTTGTAACGTTGGTTCGATTTCTGCAGCTTCTGTGTAACATCTTCGCGCACCGCCACTGCCCTTTCAGCGAAGTCATCAGCTGCATGTCTCTGTCCAAGACTAACTGGCAGCAAATCTGCTGTCATTGCTGGCGGCTTAGTGTACACGACTTCAAAAGGTGCGTGCCCAGTCGAGGAGTGAATGACACTATTGTACGCAAACTCTGCCTGGGCCAACGCTGCATCCCATTGGCGAGGTTTTTCCTGACATATAGCTCGAAGCATGTTCCCTAAAGTGCGGTTCACCACCTCCGTTTGACCGTCGGTTTGAGGGTGAGCTGTACTGCTAAAATTAAGGGATGAATCAAACCTCTTCCAAAGACGCCTCCAAAAATTACTTAAGAAACGTGTGTCACGATCTGAAGTAATGGACTTGGGAATGCCGTGCAATCTCACAATCTCCCTAAAGAACAATGCAGCCACTGCATCTGCATCATTCGTCTTGCGACATGCCAAAAAGTGAGCCATTTTACTGAAACGGTCGACCACTACACATATAGAATCCATTCCTCTTTGTGTTCTCGGAAGCCCCAAAATAAAGTCCATCGAGAGATCCTCCCATATATTTTCTGGTATTGGCAATGGAGTGTACAACCCCGTATTTTGTGTTTTTCCTTTGGCTGTCTGACATACATTGCACGAAAGTACCACCCGAGTGACATCTCGCCTAAGTTGAGGCCAAAAGAATTTTTCTCGGATTGCATCAACTGTTTTGTCCCTTCCAAAATGAGCTGCTAGTCCACTAGAATGCATATCATAAATGATTTTATCCCGCAATGAAACCCGAGGCACACAAAGCTGGTTTGCTTTCATTAAGAACCCATCATGGATGTGATAATCTGATTGCCCCTCTCCTCTCCGGCACTTCTCCCAGATGATGCCAAAATCCTCATCCCCTGCATAACAATCTTTCAAAACGTCGAAGCCCACAATTTCCTGGCCAAGGACCATGAGTAAATTATGTCGTCGACTAAGCGCATCAGCCACAATGTTTTGCGCACCAGACTTATGCATCAGTCGGAAAGGGAACTTTTGAATAAATTGACACCATCGTGCATGCTTGTCCACGCTGATCCTCCTTTGACTATTAATAAATTTTAAAGCCTCATGGTCTGAATATAAGATAAACTCTTTCCCCACCAAGTAGTGCTCCCATGTTTTAAGCGCCCGAACAATTGCATAAAACTCTTTGTCATAAGTGCTCCACCTTGCGCGCACTTCATTGAATTTCTCACTGAAATAACAGATTGGTCGTTTCTCTTGCGACAAAACTGCACCTAAGCCTACGCCGCTTGCGTCACAATCCACCTCAAACACTTTGTTAAAATCTGGTAAGGCTAAAACAGGTGCAGTACATAGCTTTTCTTTGAGCATTTCGAAGCTCTCCTGCGCGGAATCTGACCAAAAAAATTTACCTTGCTTCAAGCAGTCCGTGAGTGGTGTTGCGATGCTACCAAAATGGTGAATAAACCGCCGATAAAAGGTGGCTAAACCATGAAAGCTGCGAACTTCTGAAGCTGATCTCGGGATAGGCCAATTTTTAATGGCAGAGATTTTGGCTTCGTCAACCTGAATCCCAGCTCCACTTATGACAAATCCCAGGAATAATAACTTGGACACCATAAATTCACACTTCTTGACATTTAAGAATAATTTGTTGGCCCTCAATGCTTCAAAAACTTGTCTTAAATGAGCAATATGTGCCACCTCAGTTGGACTAAAAATTAGTATATCATCAAAATATACTACAACAAAAACACCCAAAAAAGGTTTGAGAACCTGATTCATTAGCCTCATAAATGTGCTTGGCGCATTTGACAACCCGAATGGCATTACAAGCCATTCATAGAGTCCCTCCTTAGTTTTGAACGCCGTCTTCCACTCGTCCCCCGGCCGAATCCGTATCTGATGATATCCATTCTTAAGGTCCAGACGAGAGAACCATTGTGCTCCATACAACTGGTCGATCATGTCGTCCAAACGAGGAATTGGAAACTTGTACCCGATGGTGATTCTATTAATCGCTCGACTATCAACGCACATCCTCCAAGACCCATCTTTCTTCGGTGTAAGCAAAGCTGGTACGGAACATGGGCTCATACTCTCTCTAATTTGTCCTTTCTGTAGCAACTCCTCCACCTTATCTTTCAATATACCACTCTCTTGTGGACTCATTCGATAATGAGGAAGGTTCGGAAGGCTAGCTCCAGGAATCAAATCGATGTGATGTTGAATATCTCGTAGTGGTGGCAATCCTGATGGTGTATCATCTGGTCCAATGTCAGAAAATTCAGCCAACAATAGTTGAACTCCATGTGGAAGCTCGTGAGGCCGAGAGGTAGCTAACTTGGCTTCTTGTTTCACGATCAAGGCAAATGCAGTGTCAACACCCTTGAATTCCCGCTTCACGTCAAACCAAGAAGAGCACAAGGAAACCAATTCCTTGTCATCCGAGCCTGGTCGCTTGCGGTTTAATGGCAGCAAAATAAACTTTTTCCCTCCTTTTTCTATAGAATATACATTTGTTCTACCCTCATGACGAGAGTTAACATCAAATTGCCACGGTCTACCAAGAATTACATGACACACATCTAATCCTTCTACCACATCACAAATAACTTCATCGGAATAATTTCCAATTGAAAATGGTACCTTACATTGCTCCACAACCCTGATTCCACCTGCTCCAGATGTGATCCAGCCCAACGTGTACGGATGTGGGTGAGTTTCAAATTTCAATCCCAACTTTCGAGCCACTTTACCGGCAATGATGTTCTCCATACTTCCCCCATCCACCAACAAGGTATAAAGTTGACCTCCAATTGTGCCTCTCGTTCGAAATAATTGATGTCGCTGAGTGTTAGCATCATCAACTTTGGGTGCGATTAGCAGACGTTGACACACTCCAGCCAATTGCTTAACTTCGTCATCACAATCATCATCATTGCTATCTCCATCTGGTTCACAAAAGTCTGCCTCCTCATCATCTATCTCCTTCCCAGCAATATTAACAGTGCGTCTCCCCGGGCACATATTTGATGTGTGACCTGTCTCCCCGCAACGAAAACATTTACCCCCAAATGGTCGAGCATATGGGTTTGTATTTGGTTTGTTACCCACATGTGGAGTACCCTTATTGACTTCACCAGATCCCCTCTTTTCCACCGGACCATTCACTGGATTACTCCCATCGCCTCCTGATTGGCTGTTTGGCTGACCAGTCATCCTACTCCGGTCACCTCCCGAATTGGTTCTAAAGGGATTCTGTTGAATCATTTGTTCGGCTTTTAGAGCGAAGCCTTTAGCATCCCTCAAAGAATGGATTGCTTGAATGCCGATCCTATTACGTATCTGTGGCTTCAACCCATCAAGGTATCGCGCCACCTTTTGCGCCATGGTTTCCGACAACTTATTCCTGGTTGTAAGACGATTAAACTCACATGTATACTCGTGCACCGATCGAGTTCCTTGCTGGCAGTGTTGGTACTGTTGAAACAAGACTTGATCATAGTCCATTGGTAAAAATTCATCTACTAGCATCCCTCTCATTTTTCGCCAAGTACAGACTCTTGCCTTCCCAAGTTCCTCACGCTCTTGCAGCGTCCGATCCCACCAAGCAGAGGCCCCTCCTTTCAATCGACAAGCAACCATGCTGGCACGTTTTTTCTCTTGGACATCGGCATGCTCAAAGAACCTATCTACTTCAGCGACCCAATCTAAGAAACCCTCAATATTTAGAGTCCCGTCAAATGTGGGAATGTCAATCTTCAATCTAAACCCAGGTGGAGTCCTTTGCTTCCTCGGTCTTTCACAATCCCTTTCCATTACTACATGACGATCACCACCACGTCCCCTACGGAGATCCCTCATACGATTATTTCTTCGTATCGACGCAGATTCATTAACACTCTCCTCTAGCCCATCAGAAGTTTCACTATTATGACGTCGCGAACCCCCTGATCTTGTCAATGATTTTGAATGTCTTGAGCGTCTTGATGGGCCCGATTCATCAGATTCTGACTCAGACGATACATCCACCCGACTCTCCCTACGGAGACGCCGACCGTCCTTCCGTCTGATCCTTTCCGTCCTGGCTGTAGAGCCTACACCCACTTCCAAGACATCCAGCCTTCTGCTTACCCCTTCAATTTGCGTTTGTATGGCATCGAAACGCAAATCAAAGTGTTGCTCCAAACGGCGCAACAACGAACAATCTCTCATCGGCATAGGACCATCGCCGTGATCATGCCCACAAAGATTGCCTACCACGGAATCGTCAGCCATGGCTCTGGTAACACCTGACACAGAGTGCGCAGGGCGAGGGATCGAAGATCCGTTTCTATTAATCTCAAAACCAAGATGACGGCTAATGACGATTACAACTTAATTTAAAGAAGGAATTCTAAACCCTAAAGGAGTCATTTACGATGACTTTAACAGTAAAAGGAAACTAATTAATAAAAGGAAACTAACTAATAAAATATAACTAATTAATTGGAGATTAAAATATTTAAAACAAATCACAAAGTTTCCTGCTCCGCATCATCCAAAATTGGGCAGCATCTGAACCCACCTGCGGCTCTTTTTGTTGCTCAAAAGTATGATCATTTCATAATCACCTCATCACCCTCTAAAGAGGACGAGGACAGTAGGAATAATATCTATAAACATCAGAAAGGGCAACGAAAAAGTAGAAGGAATTTTAGTCTAAAATAGATCATAACATCAATTCTCTTTAAATACTAAACAGAATCCATATCTTCTCTAGCATGCCATGCAAAGACGCCGCTAATACAAAGACAGAAAAAAAAAACGCACACGCACAGTGCTACTCCTAAATCAAGATGAAGAAGCTATAAATGCAAGATTCTTAGTTATCAACGGATATTATTTAGTACTCCATTAAGCAAAAAAGTACAAACACCCAAAATCAAAGAGATAATAATTGCTCCAAATCAACATACCTTCCTAGAGTTGGAACAAGACGAACATCTGAACAACTTGGCTGCTCTGATGAACCTCCGTTGTGATCAGGCTCCATCTCTCTCCAGCAACAGCAATTTCACAAAATTACGGAAGAATGTATAGATGCTTCTTTCCAACCTAAGTTGAATCTTCATCTTACTGAGTAGTAGTAGTTGATATAAATAGGCGGAAGCAAGCATCAGATAATGAGTGGGGCCACCCAAAAGCCAAAACGCAGCGTTCCGGGATCGGCCACATTGTATCCGTGGAAGACTGGATGCTCCTTCGGTTAATCATATTATAAAACTAATGTATGACTAGTTTTGGTAGGTGAAGGGAGTAGGTAACAGTACAATTTTACATGGTTAAATAAACAAAACTTCATCTTTTCAGTGTCGTTAATTTAGGCCAAACTACTTAAATGCACTAATATAATAAACCATGATTATGAAACATGCACGAAACCATATTACTAAGTCTAAATTTGATGTAAACAGTGTAATCTTAATGGATTGCAAGGTCACATGCAAGATTGATATTTACAAATTATAACCACTAGATACTCCCCCGTCACTTAAATTTTGTCACACTTTGACTAAGCACGGATTTCTAGTGGATCCTACTTTTATATACTATTAGTTTTATAATAAAATGTGAGTAGGAATGAGTTAGAAGAATATGTAATCCACTATAAAAAAATAAAAAATACATAATTAATGATGAGAGAATTTAGATGAGAGAATAGATGAGAATTGTGTAGTGTGGTGGAAAATTTTTTGTGTTGAAATGGGAGTATTTATAGATGAAAATGTAAATTTTGTGGGAAAAAAATTTAAAAAATAAATTAAAAGTATGTAGAAAACGGATATTTTATTGGGAAGTGAGAAAATATTTTTTTATTTAAAAATGATTTTTTGAATTAATTTCGAATTTAAAAAAAAAAGAAATTGCCAACGGCTATGTCGTTGACCAATCGCGTGCCGCCAAGTAAGCCTGCTTAGTAGCACGGACGTGCTCTTATTTAAGAGCACCGCCTTGCCGTCGGCACGACGGACAGCATGCAGCGGCGGACAGCGCTCGCCGCGCCGCTGGCACGGACGACGTCCGTCGGCTCAGCCGTTGCGGATGCTCTAATTATACAAATTACAAACAGAGTTGTGATCGATGTCGGGCCAATTTTAAAGAACGAACTAGAGATCAAACTTGGGCCACTAAATCTAGTTTTTTTTTTATAAGATGCGCTGCTGTATAAATTATTCCGGTCTTCATCACAAGCCCATTTTACTTCATTGTATTAGGTTTATTACTCCATTCAGGTATGTAATACTTTGAAACTACAGTATGCTTTTACTTACTTCCTGTAGGTTTTGAAATGATTCAACACATGCTTCATTCGAATTCATTGACCCGGATTTTTACTTTATTCACTTTTAAAAATGCAATTTATTCCAATAGGTTTATTACTTTATTCAGAAACGTTATTACTTCATTGGACAAGGTTTTTACTTCATTCCAGTAGGACTTCAA
Source organism: Salvia hispanica (assembly GCF_023119035.1). Classification (NCBI taxonomy): domain Eukaryota; kingdom Viridiplantae; phylum Streptophyta; class Magnoliopsida; order Lamiales; family Lamiaceae; genus Salvia; species Salvia hispanica. The sequence goes on along the minus strand of NC_062965.1, from coordinate 30,478,925 downwards.
ATGCTTCTAAACATTCTTCATTCAAATAGTTAGTTTATTACGTCATTCCATGTGCTTATTACACAATCAATTAGGCTATCATTCCATTTTTTTCAGCGTTGTAGCAACGGTGATAGACATTGTAGGGAGAAAGAACGGTGCGTGACGGCGAAACCGACTTTACGTACTAGAATGAAGTTATAATCATATTGGGATGAAGTAAAAACCTACTGGAATGAAGTAAATATTCTGAAATGAAGTTAAATCTTCCTAATATGTTAGTAGACTTATTTGCCCTGGGCTGAAGTAAAATACGCTCGTGATGAAGGCGAAATTAATTTATAAATTTGTGCATCTCATCTATAAAAAATTAGATCTAAAAACTCTAATTTGAAATAGTTTTGCGGTGCAACAATAAGAAGTGGATTTGCATATGATGAGACTCAATTACAAACATACTCTCTCCGTTCCATAGTAATAGAGACATTCCATTTTGTACACTCATTTTGAAAAAATAATTATAAATAGTTAAGGTGGAGAAAAAGTAAAGTAAGAGAGAGAATATTATAAATAAGATTCTTCTTTACATTATTCTCTCTTTTACTTTACTCTCTTTACACTTTAATTATTTAATATCATTTCTTTAAAATGAGTGAAGAAAATGAAATTATTCTATTACTGTGAAATAGTGGGAATATGTAATTTTAATTTAATAGTAAATCAGGGCGCAGAAAAGTTTGACTATTTCAGCAAAAAGGTGTCCCCCAAATTCAAATTACGTACTCCTTTTGGTAGATTAATTTGTATATAAACTAGTACTAAAATATCTTTCGTAAACCTCAATCAAATTTCAACGGTTAAATATTTGAAGATTATAAGATAACTTAAATTTGCTACCAAGTTCAATAAGAGTTTTCTCGGTTTTCAATTCTCGTTTTCAATTTGATTATCACCTTCAGTTACATTTAGGGGCTTCTTGGTATGATGGGAATGAAATGGAGATTCCATTTCATTTTTATGCTTGGTGACAACAAATAATATAAGAATGAAATGAAATGAAATATAAATAATTATTATGTTGATTCTGTAAAAAAAATATTTATTCAAAATATTTTTTGTCAAATATTTTGGATCATATTAGTTTGAACTATACACATAAATGAGTGTGTGCATATGTGTTGTATGTATTGTTGATTTGTGTATATATGTGTATATGTGCTTGTGTGTGTGTGCGCCACAGGTATGTGTTGCTGTGTGTGTATGTGTGTGTGTTGCTGCATGTCAGGGTATGTGAGTATGTGTTGCTGTGTGTGTGCGTATGTGTTTGTGTGTTGTTTTTTGATGTGTTTGTTGCGTGTGTGTATGTTTTTTTTTTGGCTGTGTGTGCGCGTGTATTTTTTTTTGGCTCTGTGTGTGTGTTTGTGGGTGTGTATGTTTTCTTCAATTGTTAAAAGTTTTAATTTTATTATAATATTAAGATGATATTAAATTTAAATATAATATTAAATAATATTTATATAATTTTGTAAAAAAATTAAAATAAAATTGAATGATCATTCCTTAGCTAAATGGATGGAATGGGTATTCCCATGTGTAATGGAATGATAATTTCTAAAGAAAAAATATTACCAAGCAAATGAATAGGATAGAGGTAGGAATGTCATTCCGTTCCTTCATTCCATTCCACCATACCAAGAAGCCTCTTAAAATGGCAACAACCACATATTAATCAGAGACATTCTTCAGAATTTTAAAAAAAATAAGCTTCCCAATTTAGGAAGCTTAATTCCCTATTCAACGAAAAGAAGAAATTTGTCAGAGAATGAGGCCCACCTGAAAAAAAAAATTTACCAAAAATAGAATTATCTATTTTTATGGGATCGAACAAAATAGCAAAAGTAATTTATTTTTATAGAATGAGTGGAATATTCTACAGGCATAATAGTAGTAACTCAAAAACTCGTATCCTTAATGTTCACAAGAGAGTATCTTTACAGCACAAACAGCTTTAGCAATCCAGCAGACTAAATGCCACTGGCTAAATTCTATAAATAGGTCATTCTGAAAAAATGCTTCTATTGATAGGGGTATGTTTGTTTGCTTCTATTACTGGGTGTTGCGCATTCTAAGAATGCGTAACTTAGGTGAATTCGCAACAGATCAGAAAAGTCAAACTAAACACGCATTCTTAGAATGCGTATTTGAAATACGCGTTCTTAGAATGTGTGTCTAACGTGAATAAAATCGGGGCAAATCAGAACAGACCGCAGACGCCGCTTCACTCCAATCGCATTCTGGACTCTGCTGCTTCTTCGCCGCCGCCGACGTTCCACCCTCCCCCCCTCCCCACGGTTTGTATACCTCTCTCTCTATCCCTGTTTCCCCTTTGCTAGGGTTTGTGCACTCTTTTGTAATTGTTTTTTCTTTGGAAGAATTGAAACAAGAATGTGTGCATTGTGAGATTAAGTTTGTAATTCTCTTTATTGTGCATTGTCAGTTGATGATGAAGCTTCGCTTTCAGTATATTTGAATTGATTCTTTAATTGAGATTTGAATAGCAAATAGAACAAGCTAGTTCACTTATACATGAAATTATTGGTGGAATTGGAAAGAGTAAAAAAACAATCTTTGGGTTTCATTGTTTGAGTTGAGGAGAAAAAATTCCATGGATTAAAATGGTATGTATTAAAATTTGGTGTTCACAATTTTAACTAAACAAATATGTTACTGAGTAGTATATCTTTGTGCATGTTCAAAAAAATTTTTTATCTTCATTACTTTTTAATTACTATTTTTTATAGTTAAGTAACTATAAAATACTATATATATTTATTTCTACTCAATTTTATTTTCTGAGTTTCATAGTTAATGTTCATTTTTAACATAATCTCATTAAATGTATAAAAATAAGACTGTTATCCCTATATTTGAATCAGTATTTTAATTCTTAGTATTGATACTAAAATATGTAATGATAAAAAAAATACATTGTATAGTCATTCGTATAGTTAACTTAGTGTAATGCTAATAAAATTTAATTAATGTATATATAGAATGACATCATCATTAACTGGACCGTCTCCTTTGTATTGTGGTCCCGAAGACCCGAGCGTACTTTACTTGCAACCGCATCACATAACTGAAAGCATAATCTCTGGGAATGATACCGACACCTTCCAACCACGCAAATTGGATAATAACATTTTTCAAGCTCCAATGCATGACCGAGTGTTGGGGCATATAGAGCGGATGGGTTTTGGTGGCGTGTACCATTGTGGAAAGCCGAATATGTTGGACGCTTCACTTGTTGGGGCATTGATTGAGAGGTGGCATCCCGAGACACACACGTTTCACCTTCCAGTTGGTGAAGCTACAGTGACCCTTCAAGATATCGAGATGCTTTGGGCTTTAAGGGTCAGTGGTGAACCAGTTATCCTTACACAAGTGAACCACACGAGAGAGTACTGAGTGGATACGTGTTTGTCGCTTTTGGGTACCTAGTTAGGCTGAATTGAAGTTGGGGGGATTTAATGCCACTACACTGAAGGATGTTGTTAGACACCGTCTTGACGACGATCTACCCGAGCATTATTACATGCAGCATGCACGTATATTTGTGCTACTCCTACTAGGTTGTTTGATCCTCCCAGACAATTCGGGGAGAAAAATTCCCTTCCACCACATTCTATTACTAGATGAGGAGAATCAGTGTTCACAATTTAGTTGGGGTGCAGCAGCGCTTGCCACTTTAGATCACTACCTTTGTGAAGCTTCGTGTCAAAAGCAGGTAAGGCACATTCAATGTCTCATCATCAGATGCGTCTTGGGTTGCTTCTGATTCTTCACTCAATTCAGGTGAGGTTGTTGACTTTTCTGACATAGAGTCTTCAGATTCAGAATCGTCACTAACTTCATTATGGAGAGATAGTCCACCATCCTGAAAACCAGGCCCATCATCCCCAAAACCAGGCCCATCATCCCCAAAATTAGCCGGCTCGTGACTAACTTCATTATGCCCAGATGGCCCATAATCATATTATACTCTATCATGAACTTGTCGTTGTACCCTTCTAGATTGATAGACAACGACCGTATGTGGAGTACGTTGTTGTGCTAACTTAGCTTGATAGTCAACAAATAACTCAATTTGACCTGATTGAATAGATGTTGCAAACATATCCCTCATATATGCATCGCAAAGTCGAATGCTCACAAAGTTATATCCATGACCCACTTGAATTGCACGTTTCCATGTCAAACTAATCATATACTCATTCACATTGATTCAAATGCAATCACATATTCTGTTAACCAACTCATTGTATGGAACAAACTCATCTAACACAAGGTATGCATTTGCCACGGGTGGCTCATAAGACAAACCAATTCCTCCAATTTGTACTATTTATAGAATGACCTATTTATAGAATTTAGCCAAAAAAAAACCCCTATCGATGGAAGCATTTTTCCAGAATGACCTATTTATAGAATTTAGCCAAATGCCACTCTTCCATGATGATGAGAACCACACATTATCGACAACAAATTCTCTTGTTTCTTCCGAATTGAATTGCTATTAATTATTTATAATATAACATAACTACCAAACGGACTCCTAGAGTTCTAATAGTAATGGTATGTTTTTTTGATAAATTACTTCGGGACATTAGAACATCCACAATGGTGAAGAGATTGGGCGAACGATCGGACAACATCGTCCTCGGGCGTCCTCGTCCGACCATTGCAGGTGCCCGATGCATCGGGCGCCCGAGTGGGACGACCGAAGTATCGGTCGTCTGGGTCGGTTGCCCGATGCGTCGGGCGATGCATCGGGAGCCCATTGCAGAGGCGTGCCTGAGCCCGATTTCGACGCGTTTTCAATTTTAATTTTTTTTATTCTTTAAAACATTATAAATACTTCATCCTCATGCACTTTTCACACACTTTCACACAATACTGCCTACTCTACTCTCTTTCTATTCTTTTTTCTCACTTTCACACTTTCAGAATGGATCCGAGTCAATTCCCAAACCCGCATAGTGTCGATGACGATATGCCGATATTTGGTGCCAGCACCGGCGGCCGTTGGCCCAGCCACGAAAACTACCGGGTCGAGACTCCTAGATCTGTAGGGTCCACTTTCGTTTCTGACTCTGAGTTCGATCCGTTCTTCAACACTGACGTCTACTAGGCTGAGTACATGGAGCCGAGTTCTGGGCAACCTCTTGCTCCTAAGCCGTCGATGAGGAAGAAGAAGATGGCGCGGAAGGAAAAGGCGCCAGCCATCCCAGTCCCACACCCATCCAACGATCCCAACGACGAGTACGCCGTGGGGCGCACTGACTACAACATGGAGGAATACATGAAGGTGGCTCAGTGTTGGGTCGATATATCGGAGGATCCGATAAACTCCAACAACCAGACGTCGGGCAAGATGTGGGATCGCATTGAGGCCAGATACAACTCAGTGAAGCCGAGTTGGGCGTATAAGTGGAGCAAGGATCAGCTCCGCAAGTGTTGGGATCGGATCAAGCTCCATGTCAACAACTTTAAGGATATTTACACGAAGTTCAGGGACAAAAGGGCCAGCGGTGAGAGCATGGAGGATGTCATCCAAAAGTCGATGGCCACTTACCAGTCGAAGTACGGGCAGTTCAAGTTCTACAACATTTGGCTGATCTTAAAGGACAAGCCGAAGTTCGACGGAGGGATACCGGCCTTATCCTTAGCTGCGAAGCGAACGAAGAACACCACCACTGGCGGTTATACAAGCAGCGGCCCATCGCCCGTGGATCTCAATGCTAAGCCGGAGGGGAGTTCCGGAACGCCTACGTCTACTTTTAGACGTCCCATTAGCAACAAGACTGCCAAAGCCCAAGCCAAAGGGAAGGCGACCGCGTCTGGATAGGCTCCCCCGCAGGCTGCGCCTCTTCCGTCTACTCAGCTCGTGGCCTCAACACTCCAGGAGTTCGGTGGTTTTCGCGAGGTGTGCGAGTATAAATTTATACTTGACACACAACATAAAAACAACAGAGGATTGAGAAAATGATCAAGAATTTGAGCAAGAAGTTAGATTTAGATAACTAGTTAGGTTTTTATTAATTTAGTAATTTAGTTTAGTAATGTAGTTTTTTTTAGCTAATGTTGTTTTTTTTAATCAAGTAATATAGTTGTTTTTTAAAATTTATGGTTTTAATATAATATATTTTGCTATTTTAGTAATTAAAAATGAAAATGAAAAATAATCATATTAAAAATTAAATGCAAATTGAGTTTAATTGATAGGGCGAACATTAGGGCGAAACCATTACAGAAAGAAGGGGAATTAAAAAATACTGTGGCAACCACTAGAACTCCCATTAGGGCATCCATTGTGGACGCTCTTAAAAAGCAATGAGGTGTTGCATAACTTTTCGTTCTTTTCGTGTGATAATTATTGTTGTAATTAGTGTCACTAACAACCATAACGAAACTGTCTTTTAGTAGTGAGTACTAACTGAAAGTCTAAAAGCACTACTCCCTCCGTCCAGCTAAGATGACACATTGCTTAGCCGACACGAGATTTTAGGAGTTATTGGTTAAAGTGTTTAATTGGAGAGAGAGAAGGTGGGTGTAATTATTAAAGTAGAGAGATAAAGGAAGATGAATATTTTAATAGGAGTGAGAAAAAGTGGTTGAGTGTATTAATTGGAGAGATAAAAAAGGAAATGTGTCATCTTAGTTGGGACAAACTAAAAAGAAAAACGTGTCATCTTAAGCGGGACAGAGGGAGTACATTTTATCTTTAAAAAAATCAAATGAGGTTTAGTCAAAGTGTACAGTGGTGTGGGGGTGTGGGTTTAGTCAAATGATATTTAGTCAAATGATATTTAGTCAAAGTGTACAGTCCAATGGGGTGTGAGTGTGTGTGGGTGTGGGTGTGTGTGGGGGCGTGTACGTGCGCGCTCGGTCGATCCTATAAAAATACTCAAATATGTTAAATAAATTTATTAAATTTGAAAAATACTTGTATCAATGTTTTCTTATTAATCTAGTTTATTAAATTGTGTGTAATTAATTTATAGTTGCAATAGATTAATAATAGTAGTATATAAATAAGCTATTCGTCTAGTATGCATTCTTTTCTTTTTTGACCTTCCCGCAAAAATATGCATTTTTTATTTTGAAAACTTTTTTATCTCTATTGAGGTGGGATTCATTCTACAAACAATATATTAATTACTTTTTCTTTTTTTCTCTCTTACTTAATTACTTTTTTTTTCTATCTCTTTTACTTACTTTTTACTTAGTTATTGTGCATTAAAATCTATGTTCAATCAAAAATGCATAATATTATGGAAAGAAGAAAGTAATACTCCATCCGTCCTCAAAGAATATGCACTTTGGGTTCGGCAAGGTTTTAATGCAAAATTGGTAAAGTAAGAGAGATGCAGAAAGAAAGTAATTAAAGTATTGATAATGGATAATGGGTCACACCTCACTAGGGAGAAGAGAGTTTCTAAAATTGGAAAGTGCGTGTTGTTGTGGGACGGAAGAAGTATAATATATATTCCCTCCGTCCCAGATAATTTGGGACACTTTGACCTGACACAGGTTTTAAGAAATGTAATGGAAAGTGAGTTGAAAAAGTTGGTAGAATGTGGGTCCTACTTTTAAAGTATTAGTTTTATAATAAAATTTGAGTAGGAATGAGTTAGTGGAATATAGGGTCCACTATCAAAAATGGTAAAAGTGAAATGGGACAAATTACGTGGGACGATCTGAAATGGAATAGTGGGTCGAATTATCTGGGACGGAGGGAGTATAATTTTATTAATATAAAAATTAGGAAGGAATAAGAATGGTATGTTCATTCTTTTGATAACTGTGAACGAGTATTCCATGAAAAATGGAATAGATAGTACCAAGTAAAAGAATGAGAGTAGGAATACCATTCAACACAACCACACATTATCATTAACCAACTCTGTTTCTTTCGGATTGGACTAACATCTAAATTCTTAAACCACCCTCTTCCTAAATATCAAGAAATGAACAATATTTTCCATCTCTTTCTCCCACCACCAACCACCTCGGATGCTGCATTCGATTAATTCATTAGGCCATACCCGTAACCAAAGGCGTTGTGCATGAACTCATCAACGCCTGCAAAGAAAGTCTGGTCTCCAAGAAAGCTCATCATCGGGTTGAAACTGTGATATGAAGTGTCCAAATGTGTATTACCGATCATCAAAGAAAATTCTGACCATCAAAAGCCTGTACCTGCCCCCAGTTTTGGCAAACAGATGCTAACAGTTTATCAGCATCAGCCTGTCATTCAAAGTGATGAATCTTGATTTACTAAGATAGTTATCATTGATATGCTAGCAACTACAAAGTAGAACAAGTGTATGTATGCCTTTTCTTTTTCTGACTGCAGTGCGCTCGTCTGATCCGGACTCTTAGCATGTCTCCTAGAATATTGAAGATGATGCCTGTTTCCTTCTCTGGATCTATGTAAATTCAAGATATGTATTACACCCGAAATCTTTTGCACAAAATATCATGCACTCTGACCTGAGATATGAAGAGGGGTGAATTGAGGATCAGGGTTGGATACCACTCCTCTTTCTTTTGATCCAAGAGGCCCATAATCACAGATGGTGCTTGTGATTGTGTATCGAAAATCCTTTTATAACGCAGAGGCTCTTTCTAATACAGATCTCAGTAACTTGAGAGCATCATCCTATTAGGGGTCAGTAATTCATTAGTATTTAGTAAGAGTAGGAGTTGGAGACTCCACAATTGCATAAATAAATCTATTCACAACAACAAAGGCAACACCACCTTTCTATCAGCATACAGATTATCAATCCCAACAAACTGGGACTCCATGATATCCCCCTTGAGTTTTCCCACACAATCGTATATAGTTCGGTTGAGGATCTGTGACATAACATCTTTTCACAGTCAATTTGCACTTCTGAGCATGACTCACTATTGTCTTCCATCTGCCATCACCGTTATCTAAGATCTGTATGCATGTTGCAAGTTGGCTTTAGAAGCTACCAATAAACCATGATTTCTAAACCTAAATTGATAGACTAGCAACAAAACATAGCATGAATCCGAGTATGCAAACAAAATCTGGTTTCGCACTTAATAAATCAAAGAGTATAAATTGTTAACGAGGGCTATTACTTTGTTTTGGAGCTCCTCAGGGTTGACATGGTACCAAAACAGAAAATCTGCACAGTCTCGATGTATTTCTCTTTCAGTCTATCAAGGCGCTTGCCAGTCCTGCCTATTCCCTTCAATCTCCAAACTTCAGAAGTAAGAGATGGACAGGGAAATTTGTCATACTCTGCAAAAGGAAACCAGCAGTTATGTGGAAGTTTCTCCGTCCTCTTTAAAATTAAACTTTAATGGCCTTGTTCTTTTCATAATCTATGTATCTCAACAGAGTAGGAGATGAGACTAAGAACTCAAACTTGTAAATTTCGGATTTTGGCTGCAACAGAAGCAGCCTTTTCGTAGATATGAAGAGTTAGTTGGTAAAGAACAGTAAAACAAAACGATGATTAAGTTTAACACGGAGTGAGAAGAACACACATTTGAGGCACTTATCTCTGACCTTAAATGGCGTGGTCCATGCTTCTTGCACCATGGTTCCTTCAATATTCTGCCCGATCCTCGCTCCCAGTCTGCAGGCTGCAGCTGCACCTATTGTTCCACTCTCTGTCGTGTCCCAACTTGATATTTATCAAATCCGCAACACCATTCTTGAGCAATATATAGACATTTTTTAGGAGAAAAGTGAGGCTTCTTTTTATCTCCTGTTTGAATGATGCTTCTCTCAAAATTTTCAAGAGTCCTGTTGTTTTCATCACCATCTCCCTCAAGAAGTAGTATATCCACTTTTGCCGAAGATCCAAGGCCACAGGTCACAGTGTGCTTGTTCAAATCAAGCAGAGCCAACTTCAGGCACTCACATCTAAGAACTTCAGCTGCAGACTCCTTTCCTCTGAAAACTCATTCCTATCAGCACATCAGAAACAATACCAGAATTCGTTATGAACCAGAGTGTGGGCCTTTTTCTTGATCAAAAAATAAGGGAAAAAATTAACAACCAATAGCATAAATTCTCACCGAGTCCCTTCATTCAAAATCCTCTCTTCATCAGGTTGAAAACCCTCTATTACCTAAAACAAAGAATATTGAACAAAAGATCGTGATTGGCAAATTAACAATAATAAATTTCTCAAGTGGTATAGTGTTTTATAACATAATATATAATCAATCAAGATGTTGAGTCATCCTCTTGACAAAGTCATTGAAACAAGAATACCATCAGTCCAAAGTAAATCCCATTTAACAACAATCAATCCTTTGCAAAATGGAAATATAGCATTCAACAAACATAGAAGAGAAGATGTGCATGCCACGCACCATTTTAAGAATTAGACCGTCAGTAACTGGCAATCCTCGGCTAACCATCTTTAGTACTCGGCTACACGTTTTTAACACCATATGTCCCTCTCTTCATCCAGTATCCTACCATTAAGGGAGGAGGGAAATTTGAGCCATGTCAAGTCAAAGAAACAGTAGTAATGAAAATTTAGTCAAATCAAGAATGAAAAAAGAAAGAAAGAAAGATTCCCAACTGTGGGAATTACCAAATCAAATGAATGAACTTAAAAAGGCTAATTGAATGATTCTATAAACCATAAAAGAAACACCAATCCACGTGACTAATTTTAAAGACAAAAAGTATGATCAATTCAGAATCAACTCAATAGTCTTTTAGGAATCATCCTCTAAAACTTGGAATAAAATCTAATCATATCAGAAAGGGAAACGAAAAAGTAGAAGGAGATTTAGTCTAAAAGTGATCATACAGCAATTATCTTTAAAATAAGCAGAATCCATATCTTTTCTAGCATATCTTTTCTAGCTTGAATAAGCCAAATCGACCTATCTTCTTACAGTTAGAACAAGCTGAACATATGAACAACTTGGCTGCTCTGATGAACTGCCGTTGTGATCAGGCTCCATCTCTCTCCAGCAACAGCAACCACACAAAATTAGTGAAGAATGTCTTAACGATAAATGCTTCTTTCCAGAAAATGGAGTTCAACTCAGCTCGGAAAGAAGCATCGGTGAATAAGTGGGCCACCCAAGCTACCGCGTTCCAGTATCGGCCACATTGATTCTGTGGAAGCGTATGTAGATTTTGTCAGCCAAAAATTTACACCCTTCGTCTTCCCTCCGCACAAATTTTAAGAAACTCCCTCCCTCCAAAAAAAATTGGTAAAATAAGAAAAATGAAATAAAAAATAATATATCAGGAGAAAAAAAGAAAAAGAAAAAGAAAAAGTAAAAGTAAAAGAAAAAAAAAATGGATAAAGCATGTTTCTTAAAATAAGACTATTTTTTGTTACACTCCAAAATAATAAAATGAGATTAATTTTTTACAAATGGAAATAATATTTATTTCATAATAAAATGTGAGTAAAAATATTAATGTGATGTGGTGCATATTAAAAATAAATAAAAAAGTAAATAGTACTCTGTAAAACTTATAGGAGAGGTTATGAAACTTAGAGCACCAACAACGGTGATTCAGAAGAGGTGGTCGGTGCCGCCCGGGCGGTACCGCATCGGCACACTTTTTGTGGGGTTTCTGCCGGAACGAGCGTGCTCTCCGCAGAGAGATCCACTCTTGCTGACGGACCACTCGCCCAGCTCACGTGACACGCTGTAGACTGGGCGTTTTTTATAGTACTTCCTCCGTCCCATGTTACTTGAGGCGTTTTTTTTCGGTACGAGATTTATGAAAATTGTGTGTAGTGAGTTAAATAATGTAGAGGCATTAAATAAAGTAAGAGAAAGAAGAGGCATTAAAGTAACAAAAAAGAAATAAAATAGGTGAGATTAAATGTTTTGTTTTTAGCTAAAAAAATGACTTAAGTAACTTGGAATAACCTAAAAAAGAATATGACTCAAATCAAGTAACTTGATAAAAAGAGGGTATCTATTTTAGAAGCGTTAGTGGTACTACAATTCTACTCACACGCTGTGGACTTAAAAATCCTTGTTTGGTAGTAGTTGAGTTGTAATTTTACGATGTAAGATAATTGAAGTTTGATACTATCACGATAGAATTTTCAATATAGATGACTTAATTCACCTATTTGATGGGATTATTTAATACATCAAAATATGAAAAATAAGATGGATTGAAAAACTAACACAAATCAGTAGATATACATAACATAGCATAGCATAGCTACGACTACGAAACAAGGATGTTTATATACCAAATTCAGTAGTATTATACAGATGGCATAATAGATAGTAACTCAAAAATTCGTGATCACAACTCACAAGAGAGTATCAGTATCGTTACCCAACTCTCTGTTTCTTCCGAATTGAACTAACATCTAAAACCACCCTTTTCCTAAATTTCAAAACAATGAGCAATACTTTCCATCCCTTTCTCCCACCTTCAACCACCTCAGATGCTGCATTCCACTCGTTCATTAGGCCATCTCCGTAACCAAAGGTTTCGTACATGTACTCATCAACGTCTGCAAAGAAATCCTGGTATCCAGGAAAGCTCATCATCGGGTCGAAACTGTGATATGAAGTCTCCAAATGTATATGACCGCTCGACCCGCCAATATATGGACTTAAACCAGCTAGGTGCTGCTGAAGAGAACTCTGATCATTAAAAGCCTTTACCAGCCCCCAATTCTGGCAAGCAGATGCTAACAGTTTATCAGCATCAGCCTGTCATTCAAAGTCATGAAATTTGATTTAGTAAGATAGTTATAATTGATATGCTAGCAACTACAAAGTAGAGCAAGTGTATGTATGCCTTTTCTCTTTCTGACTGCAGCGCGCTTGTCTGATCTGGAAATAGTCTTAGAATATCTCCTAGAATATTGAAGACGATGCCTTTTTTCTTCTCCGGATCTATGTAACAGTACACCCTTTCGGTTAGGCATGCTCGAGCATTACTAATAATCTTCTGCCAATTCTTATTTGGTGAATTCACAATCTACAACAGGCCAACAAACTAGTTTAGACCTATTTTAAACTGAAGAGGCAAATTAGCAATACTTCATTTGTACAAAAAAGGCAAGATTGGATAGCAAAATTCTTCATTTGCACCTTAAATATTAGACATTTCATTTGTCATCTGAGGGGGGAATAGAGAAACTTATGGATTTTTATCAGAAAACTAACAAGTATAATACAGAATACAGATTAAGACAAGAGAAAGAAAAAAAAAGGTTACATTCTGGAGGCGTTGAGGATTTTTGAGGTGTTGAATGAGGAAATCCTCCACGGTGCAGATGCTGTTTTCTTGAAGACGCTTATCGATCTCACCACGCCTACAAATACAATCTAACCGCCATACTTTATCAGATAGAGATGGATTCGCATGTTTCTCATTATCTGAAGATCAAGTAGAAGAACAATTAATTAGTCAGAGACATCTCATCATTATCAAATAACAAGGCAGACTCACATTTGATGCGGAAATTCTTGAGGGTGAAGGCCTCCGTCTTGGCTTCCTTTATACGAGCATAAGCACCAACAACTCTCGCGCCTAACTTGAACTCTGGTGGCTTTATTTCGCTAACGTGGTGTCTGATCGAGATGTTCTTCGCAACAGCAACACCTCTATGCAGCTGCAGGAGTGCATTTCCAGCGAGAATAGGCATCTTTCCTTTCACTTGAGGAACAATGGTCGCGTTGAATTCTTCAGCTGTCCAATCATCTGCTTCGGAAGCATCTGACTTGGCTTTGAGAAGAAAAAACTCAACTTTTGAAGAGGCCTCGGGTTCATCAACTATGACATCTCCTGTCACGTCATCAACAAGAGCCACCTCAATAGGAACACCTCCTTCTCCTTTGATCTCATCACCAGTCAAGATTTTTCGAGCAATCCGTTTCCTCAACTCCAGTTTCATGTTGCTCTGAGATGAGGTCTGATCCCCATGTTTGAAATAGCTGCAAAATCAAACAAGAATAATTAAAATCATGATTCTTGATCAAGAAACAATAGCTTCCTATCAACCTCTTCAATCTACTATATATGTTCCTTTTTGCTGATTCAATCTCCTCTTCGACCTCGGAAAAGATTCTCGCTTTCTTGGATTCCAACTCCTCTTCAACCTTAGAAAAGATTCTCGCTTTCTTGGATTCCAACTCCTCTTTGACCTTAGCAGAATATCACGCATAAGAAACAAGAATGTAAACATACATATTGCCGGATATTTAGCATCTACATGTTTGCATACTTACAATTTGCATCACCTCATCCATCGACATCATTCTCAAACTATTCTGTTTCTTGTCTATCCCTGTCTGAAAAATGAGCATCTAATATAACAAAAAGAGGGTGATGTTAAAGCGTGTGCTAACAGTGTCTGTCAGCACCCACATTTAGCCAAAATGAAGTCTCGGATTGTGTTGTGGTGTGTCAGTGTTCTTTGATTTTTGATTTTTCTCTCTACCATATTTGTTTAATATTTCAACTACATTAGATTATTGAATCACATTCATAGTCACGATCATGGTTTCCCAGAAACAGCTAGGAAGTTACCTCATGTCCTGCAAAAAATATTGCCAAGTAAAAAAAATCAAGAATGGAGTCTGAGAGTGAGAACTCGCTGCAAATCCATCTGAGCAAAATTTCAACTTGAGAAATGCAATCTAGTTAGGGTGAAGGTTGCGTTAAAGTCAAAAAAATGGAGCTTGATGGATTTCAACATGAGAAATGAGACAGAAATTATGAGGAAAATGCACAGCAGCTCCCCCAACGATTTGCACATGCAGGTATACCAGTATATCATCTGCAGCAAAATCATACTAACAAATTAATAGTAATAAAAATACAAGAAAGCCTAGTTACTGAATCCTGTGAAATGCATGCCCTTTTTTTCTCCAATCATCTATAGTTAAGGAAAGGAGGAAAGTCTTTCCCTTAAAACACTGAAAAATATTCGCTTTCATACTGATGTGTTACTGATGAATCTTGATTTAGTAAGAATGATATACTCCTATGCTATCAGGTACTAGAAAGTAGAACAAGTGTTTATATCCTTTTCTCAGCATGCTTGTCCGAGAGTAGCAGCTTCCCGAAAATAATCCTAGCACGTCTCCTAGATATTGAACAACAAGACCCACCTCAAAAAATGGAACACCCCCTTCTCCTTTTATCTCCTCACCTGTCAATGTTTTTCGAGCAATTACGTTCCTCAACTCAGTGATGTTTCTTGATCAAGAAACAAAAGTTACTTGTCACCTCTTGAATTTTCCGCACATGCTCCTTTTTGTTCAGTTCCCTCTTATTAGACGTGGCAAACCTTCTCCCTCTTTCTGATTCCGGCTCCTCTTCAACGACCTTGGTAAACGTTCTCCTCTTCTCTGATCTGAAATCCACGACTATCCGAGCAGGATAAAGCCAATTGTTCACAATTTATCATACTTAAGATTGCTTATAGCATCCACGCGTGTACATATACTTAATAATTTTCTTCAACTTATAGATCGCTAAAAGCCGTGAAACATCAGAGCATGAGAACACAAGTGAGGCTTTCAAATCATATGAGTTCCCTTCAAAAGGAAAATTCCATTCCGATTCAAACAAACATTCAGTTATCAAATCTGCAGCTTTACATGGAAGTAAGGGTCTATTTATTATTCACATATTGAATATGTACAGAAAAGGTAGTCCTTGAATGGAAAACTAGACCACCCCTAAAACACTACCATATACAATTTCACACTGATGCTTCCACTGTTTGCACTTACAGCCTTGCTTATTGTATATTTTTTCACAAAACAATCAGCTAAATCTGTATATGCATGTATATATAAGAACTTAATTCTCTTCACATGTAGCTGCAGAGGATCTCCAACAAAAGTCTTCAGTCGTTATAGAATTACCCTGACTTTCTCAAGTACGGGTTTTTCTAGCCACGATTCTTCTTATGGAGAACCACCATCTCAACACAAATACTAGAATGTTCCACCCCCTCTCAGATTTTCCGGTGGGAACACCAGAATACGGCATATAAGCACTGATGTCGCCCTGTATATCTCCTGATAATTCTAGAAGAGGACTGTGAATTGCCTGATCCGTCTCGAAGTATTGTAGTTCGTCTGCACACAATGCTCTATTCAAGGTGTCAGCATTACAGATTAGGTTGTCTTCAACTTGGTGCAGGCAATCTTCAAAGGTGCCCAAGCCTTCTAAAGAATATACCGACTCCATGTAGGTTGGAGAAGCAGCATTGTGTTGCAAGTAAGGCTCGTCATCATTGAAACTGGTCTCAGAGGGCAAGTTTGAAGAAGATCGAGCAACCGATAAGCTTGAAGGGGTTGGGAAATTCGGAGATGAGCCCTCATCAAAGCTGACAATTTTGTCACGATCTGCAAAAGCAGAGATGACTGACTCGTGGGCCTCCGCCTGAAACAGAGTTGAGATACAGCCAGATGTCAGTCGAAAATGGAAAAATGAATGAGCATTCATCTTAAAAGCAAAAAAAAAAAAAAAAAGCAGCGTGCCTTTTCTGCTTCGGACAGCTTATCAGCACGAAGATACTGCCCATTCGAGATGATCCCCATCAGTTGCCCGACCATGTCGAAAACTACACCATTATCTTGAGAGGTGCCATAGAATTGTAATTTCTGGTCAATAACACATGTTCGAGCATGCTCCACGACTACTTCCCACATTTTGGCAGACATACCGGTCCCAAGGATCTACAATGTTTTCATTTTAGAAATGTGTTAACCATGCTTCAAATAGTGGATATAAATGAAACATCAAATCCTAACCCGAGCAATGGAACCAAGAGTTACAGAAACAGAAACGTATTAATATCACAAACATCTTACATTTCGAAGTCTTGTAGGGTCTAGGAAGAATGACACCAGAAAATCCTCTACGGTAGTGATTCTTTCCTTCCTCAAACGTTTGTGAAAAGCTCCACCTTTACCAATCTTTTCCAGCCGCCATACTTCATCAGAAAGTGATGGAGGATGGTGCTTCTTGTACACTTCCATAAGGAAAAGTGAAAAGATGTATTATACTAAGTGATTTTCTGCCGATGATTGTTGTTTCGCTTCAGAGCAAAAGAAGTAATGTGTTTTGAGGCATTTAAAGAAGTTTAGTTGTTCTTTAGCTTTTCCAAAGATTCAGTCCACGTACAAAACTTAATCAGACTATATAATCACGGAAAGGGAATAATTCAAAGAAACAAAAATTGACTACATTTCACCACATGAAAATTAAGAAAATGGCTGCACAATGTAATTAATAGAAGACTAAAAGTAACTCACGTTCTCCACGATGATCTCTAACAACAAAGGGTTCTGATCTAGCCTCTCTTACTCTGACGCCACTGATGCTGTCCAAGAGTTTAGCACCCAGCCTAAACTTCCGGCTTCTTGTCCAGCTTGAATTATCTGTAAACATAATGTTACCAACCAAACCCTTGCCATCTTGCAGGGTCATGATAAGATCCCCAGTCAGGAGAGGCTTCTTTCCATCCCGCTCTCGCACTGTATTATTTTGGAATTCTACAGCTGTCCAATTTCCCCTCTCATCTCCATCAAAATCTCCTTCAAGAACTACAATCTCTACCTTCTCAGATGATCCATGACCACTAAAAACAACTTCCCCAGTAAGGATATCGACTAAAGCAACTTCCATTCTGGTAGACCCTTCTCCTTCAATACGAGTTCCAGTAAACACAGGAAGAGATATGCCATTAGAGAACTGTAAACACAAATTCCTTGGTTCAGAGGGATGTGTGTCTTTCCCATAATTCCTGGATTTTTTCACCAAAAAAGGAAATAGTTAGCGAATTCGCTTGTGACCTAAATTAAGAATCTTGTTGGATACTTACGTCATACCTTTTCGTATTAATTATGTATTTTCTCAACGCGGAGTCCACTTCCTCTTTTACCTGTGATCTCTCATTAAAAGTAAACTAGTAAATTTATGACAATCATAGATTGGTCCAGGAACATCTAAGCAATGAAATTCAGCAGAAGTCCATACCTAAAAACTATATACAACAGAGTTAATGACACACAAGACTTCTCCATTCAAATATCCAATGTAATCACAAGACTGTGAACAAAGGTTGTATTATTCCAGTGGCTATATTTTACCTAATTACATAATTATTCAAGTGCCATCTATAACTGGAAAACATGTTCATCACAAGCACATAAATAAATATTTCGGAAGCGCAACTCGACTTACAACTCGACGAATGAGAGGCTCAAGAACTGGCTCCATTAGATGTTGTAATTTGCAGAGGTTCATAACCTCCCTCACCACACTACAAAATTTGCAAAATAATCAGTACAACAACACCCAAAAAACCCCTCGGTAAACTACCAACACACATTCTCAACTAATGAATCGGCCTCCAACTTCAAACTAAAGCATCGAATAAAGAAATTCCATGTTACAATTCAATTTAGCATCAAAACAAGTTTTGTTTTACAGCTTCGGAAACATAAGCATACTCATTTAAAGTTCTACAAAAGCTGAATCTGAATGCTAAATTCAAATTCACAAAATCCCATAAACAGATCAATTGGTAAAGATTAATCCAGCAAAGACTAATTAACACCATAAAATTAACATCAGGAGAGAAATCAGAAGACACCATGACTTTATAGAAACAATTAATTTTAAAAAAGCAACCTTTTAAAAGATTTTGCATTCCTGGGATGCCTGTCGTCAAAAGATGTGCCCTCCTCCGGCTCTTGCCGCTTCTGCGACATTTTTCAAGAGGCCCACCAAGAAAATCAACAGGAAAAGTACAACCCTTGTGCTCTTAGACTGTAGTACATTTGACACCGACAAACAGCAAACCAAGAAAAGCTCAATCACGGGCGCTTTATAAGAGAAGCTGAGACCATCATGCACATGGTCCTATGAAAAATTAATAACAACCAATAAACCACAATTATTTGAATAAGCTGCAATTTGTAATTGTTAGACAAGTGTTATGTGATGAGGAAACATGAGTTTACTTTGTTGCGGTGATGATGGATGGATGAGAACGGATGGATGAGAAGATTGAATCTTTTTCACTGTAGACTCCAAAATGGCAAATATGGTAGTATTTGTGGTTGTTTTGTGGCGTTACTAGGTGAGGTGTGGGAAAGAGGGTTCGATTGGAAGCCGATTGGAGCCTTTGGAGGTTCAAGCGTCGGTTTCATTTCATGTACGGCCGGTGGGCGGTGCCGCTCGTTGATTTAGCACGACAAAGAGTAGGTAGAGGAGAGAGAGAAGGGAGTTTGAGAGTCCATGAAAACGCGTGGGGGCCCAGTAAGCGCGTGAACGGGAATTCTCTCTGACACAAATGATGTCAAAATTACAAATAAACTCGATAGATAAAAAATAATTAATTATTGTTGATCCCAAAATATGAATTCTTTGAAATAGCATCAGTTTTAACATAAAATCAGTAAAGTAAGAAAAAAATCAAGAGTGAATTATATAAATGGTACTACTTGTTCTTTCATTTTCGCACGTAAATGATTCTAATCTTTATTTATATCATTTTTTGTATCTATAAATCACATTTTTGGTATCTGATGTAATTATTTTCCTAAAATACTCTCTAAATAAATACATTTTCTTTCATGTTATAAAGGATATTTTGGGCATAAATAAAATTAGTACCAAAATGATATTATAATATCTTCTCTCATTCTCCTCACTATTTATACTATTATTTTTAATCAATATTGATACTATTATTTTGATATTATAGATTAATAATTAATTTATTTTTTATATCATTTAAATATACTTAATTATAATTATAGATATAATTATATTTAATTATTATAATAATAATATTATTATAATACTAAAAAGTGATAGTAGTTAATAAATAATTGTAGTAAAATTATATAAATCATGAATCACCAAATATTATGTAATAATAATAATAATAATAATAATAATAATAATAATAATAATAATAATAATAATAATAATAATAATAATAATAATAATAATAATAATAATAATAATATTTTAACATTAAATTAGTAACTTATTAATACAGCCTTAATAAAAATTTAAAATTGTGAATCGTATTCATAATGATATAAAGAGTAGAATATTTTTAGTTAGGTGTTTTCACCTTAAATTGAGTAATAAAAAAATTAATAAAAAATATTCAATTGATTTAATTACTTAAATAATTAATTTAATTAGACATTTTGTTCTTGATTTATACTCCCTCCGTCCCATATAATTTGGGACACTTTGACCCGGTACGGGTTTTAAGAAATGTAATGGAAAGTGAGTTGAAAAAGTTGGTGGAATGTGGGTCCTACTTTAAAGTATTAGTTTTATAATAAAATGTGAGTATGAATGAGTTAGTGGAATATGGGGTCCACTATCAAAAATGGTAAAAGTGAAGTGGGACAAATTATATGGGACGGCCCGAAATGGAATACTGGGTCGAATTATCTGGGACGGAGGGAGTATTATTAATGCAATTAGATGTATGTATAAATCACTAAAAAGATACAAAGAAAAAGATGAGAAGAAAAAAGAAGGAAGAAGAAACATAAACTAAGGAGAAAAAGAAAAAAGAAAGGAAGATAAAATGTTTTAAAAAAAAAGAAGAAACTAAAGAAGAAGAAAAGAAATAAGAAAGGGAAAAAAAATCACATATTTGGTACTCCTAATTGAAATTTCCAAAAATATCCTTTGTAAAAAAAAATACTCCCTCCGTCCCATAAAAGATGTCACACTTGTGGGATGGCACGGGATTTTAGGAGGTTTTGTTTTGTGTGTTGAATGGAAAGAGAAAATATAATTTTTATATTCATGCGAGAGAGAACTTTTTCCAAAAAGGAAATGTGACATCTTTTGTGGGACAAACTAAAAAGGAAAGTGTGACATCTTTTGTGGGACGGAGGGAGTAACATATTTGGTACCCAGGGTTATTTTTGTCATGGGATACCAAAAACGATATAAAATAAAGATCAGGTACCATTTATATGCGAAAGTGAAAGATCAGGTACCATTTATGTAGTTCACTCAAAAATCAAAAGAAAAAGTGTGTTAGAGCTAGGCATGCTTATTCGGCCGGTTCCGGTTCTACCCGGTCCGGTTGATCGGGTACCCGGTTACAAATTTTCATAAATTTGGGAACCGGAATCGGAATCGGATCCGGCCGGTTCCGGTTCCGAACCGGTCGGGTAAGAACCGGTCGGTTCCGGTTCCAAACCGGAACCGATTTGTAGTTTCAATTTTAATTTTTTTTAAATAATTCAACATATAGAAATATAACAATTAATACCGAAAAATTTAAATAAATACAAATCAATAAAATAACAATATTCATCATCCAATATTCCAATACCTAAAAACTATAATTCAATAAATACCTAAAATAGTTAATACCTAAAAGTTCAAATAAACATAAAAAAATGCAAATCAACAAGATAACAATATGCATCAACCAATATTTAAATACCTAAAACAATAATTTAATAATAAATTACTAAAAAATCTAACACTAAAAATTAAAATCTATGCACAACAAAATACGAGTATACAACCAATATTCTAATAAGGCAATAATATTCAAAAGACCAAAATCTTAATTACTCTATTTTGATTTTAGAAAAAAATCGATATATTAATACATTTAATCATTCACTTTAAACTTGATTATTTTAATAAAAAAAGTCTTAATTAATTATGAGTTATTTTTTAAAAAATCAATTATTTTTGAGTTATCATAATAGGAGCGAATCAACAAATGGTGCGAAAGATTGAAGATTGATCACAAAAAGTAATAGTACTTTCGTTTTGCAAAGGCAGTGATCACTTTTGCTAATAGGATGATCAAAAATATTTTAAGAATAATAAAACAAATGAAATATCCTTAGTTTAATATTTTAATTTATATTTAAATTTTATAATCTCTAAAATTGATATATATTATTCGGTTCCGGGTAAGAACCGGTCGGTTCCGGGTAGAACCGGAACCGGAATTTTCGAAAGCATAAGAACCGGAACCGGAACTGGAACCGGTTTTTCCGGTTCCCGGTTCCTCAATTACCGGGCCGGTTCCGGTTCCGGTACCGGGTACCCGAGAACTAGAGAACCGGTTAAGCAGGCCTAGTTAGAGCATCATTAATCTCATCCCCATTTCAGGCTTCAAGTTTCCTTCATGTCATCATTCCTCCAAATTTGAGTCTCGGCCCACAACTTCTCTAACCTTGCAGATCCCATCCCGGGCCACAACTATTAAATTGCATTATTCACAACTTCAACCAATTTAACTTGTAAAATAGAATACGTTGAACAATTCAAACCGGAAAAATTCATTGTTCAGTCGAAAAAATGAAAATTACAAATCCTAGAAAAAAAATTATTAAAGCCCTAGAAAATAAAAATTATAAGTCCTAGAAAAAATATTGAAATAATTTAGAGGATAGAAATGGAGAAATTGGCGGAAGAATGTTGAAGAAATGGGTATAATAAATAGGCAAAAAAAAAAAGTGGGGGTTTGCGGTCCGACCCGAGGGACCTCCAACGCTAGCCGGGCCGGACCCCAGGCGCGTCCCCTGGCCGTGACTGCGTCCCCGGGACTGGCCCAGGCCGAAAAATCCTCCTCTCCATCGCTGCATGACGCGGGTCGTGACCCAACTACGGCCCGGCCCAGCCCCATGCGTTAATGATGCTCTTAGTGGGCAATGATTCTCATCTCATAGAGCAAAGAAAAATGTTTCCTAAAATTGAAAATTTTATATTTTTAGAAAACGAACTAAAAGGGAAAGAGATTCTATTTTACAATAAACCGAAGGAGTATATGTTTGTATTGACGAAGCAATATACTCTCCCCACTTTTCATTCATTGTCTCCATTTTGATCGATACAAGTTTTAATAAATTGTTTGATATTAATAAGGAAAGTGGGTTGAAGGGAATCCGGAAGAAACTTGGGACAAATACGCAGCCCCTACCCATCATGCCTATACAGCTATACTTCGTTTGAGACGGAGAAATTGTTCGAAGTGTGGATCTCCACTTTGCGGGATTAGATCATTGGGAACCAACAACACCTGAATGATTTTTGGGCGAGGGTGATTGACACCTACAACAAGTTCCCGAGAGGAGCGCCCCCCGCACACCTAAAATGTTGTCATTTTGCTTGAGTCGATGCCGACCTGAAAAAATCTTACGACATCTACAAGAATGAAAAAATGCAGTACCAAAGCGGAACAAGTGGAGTTGATATTCTGAGGGCGGCTATGTTGGTCTTCGAACAAGACTCCGGGCAGGCCTTCAAGCATAGCAATACTTGGGCAAAGGTTTGGAATATCGATAGGTTGACGAGTGGCATCGAGTCCAACATGGACTACAACTCCAAACCGACGAAGTACAGGGCAGATGACAAATACACTTCAAGTGGTGGCGGTGACAGCGATAGCAGAGGCAGAATCGAGCCCGATGTGATGAGGTCGGAAACTAGTTCCCATGAGTCGATGCAGGGGGCTCGAGCTCCAGAGGGTGATGCCACCTAATTGGTGTGAAGACGGTGGACACAACCAGAGCTAGAAGCAGGGGAGAAGGTGAACCAAGCCAGACGACCCCCTCCGAAGTGGCGTATGACCATTTAGTTGGACTATGGTTCATCGTTGATCACTAACTTGCTACTTACTTTCGGCAACAAACTTCGGCGTACCGTTGGGTCGGAGGTCAGTCTGGAGTGTTTCCGCAATGGGCAGCCGGACTTCCATCGACCGCTAGCATGCTCGGCGGCCGCTGACTTGGTCGTTTTCCTCCGAACTTCAATATTGACCTTTTTTTCTACTCTTTTTAAGTCTTTCGCACATTTCGCACAAATTGTATAAAAAATGTCAAATTTTGCAAATAACGCAATTAAAGAACATATTTGGCATGAATCACATTCAGAACGAACCCAAACTAGGCCTCGAAACATGCAAATCCATGTTATTAGTAATATGCCAGCAGTAGTGCACATCAGCTTTACTATGACCAGAATTGTTTGTCGGAAAAAAAATCTAAAAAATTCAAAGTTCAAATATTTACATTCAAAAATAGAAGTTCATAACAAATGTTGAAAGTTAGTGTATTACCAGACAAAGAACAATAATTATAATGGATAATTTTTGTTAACTCATAATATAAAATTATAATGGATAACTTTTGTTAACTCATAATTTTAATGGATTTCTAGTCAGTTCCATAACTTTTTAAACTGAAACATAAAATTCTAACTTCTTATTTTTCACTACTGTCTCACGATTATCAAAATCAAATCTAATGCTACGTAAAACCATGTCATTTAGAATAAACCATTATCATTTAATCGATATCAAAATAAAATGACGTCATTTCGTCTATAACAATATCAATTTTGTTCACATCACATTTGACTTTTTCATACTCCCACCGTCCGAAGACCGAAGGTAGTTGAGTTGTATTCATTTACGAGTTGTCCTAATGTAGTTGAGTCGTTACATTTTTAGCAAAATTTTTTATTTCTTCTCCTACTTTACTCTTTGTTACTTTATTATCACATATACTTTATTTTCATTCCACTTTAACCTTTAAACATTAATTTTTGAAAGACTGCAGATAAATACTCTCTACGTTAAATTTTGCAAATGAATACTCTCTGTGTCCCATTAATT
The DNA here is from genome assembly GCF_023119035.1 of Salvia hispanica. Lineage (NCBI taxonomy): Eukaryota > Viridiplantae > Streptophyta > Magnoliopsida > Lamiales > Lamiaceae > Salvia > Salvia hispanica. The sequence continues at coordinate 30,454,230 of NC_062965.1, read as the reverse complement.
TAAAGGGATATTGGCATCTAATATTACGAAACTTTCAAAAAGTTGGATTTTTCCCACGAACTTTAAAATTGGCAAATAATATCACGAACTTTACCCCGTGTTTGTTTTTTCCCACGAATGAAAAAATTCCCACAAATAATATTATGATACCGATTTTTTTTCGTAATTTCTCGACAACAACTTTAAAAGTTTCAAGTTTTTCAATCTTTGAAGATAGTTTTCTTGAAGCACACCTTCTAAAATTGTTCTTCAATCTATTAAAATAACATGAATTTTTTCATTCGTGGGAAAAAACAAACCCGGGGTAAAGTTCGTGATATTATTTGCCAATTTTAAGGTTCGTGAGAAAAATCCAACTTTTTGAAAATTTCGTGATATTAGATGCCAATATCCCTAATTTAAAAGATGGAATATAATTTTCATAATTTTTTTTTCTGATATTTAAAGTTACTAGACCTACCAAAATTTGATATAATTCTAGTAGGAGTATTATTTTTCCCGGCATCTGCTTTTAATAAATTATCCGTTGATACGAATGGATCATTGGAGCACAATATTTCGGCATGATGCAAAAATTAGATCATTAAATTATACTCCTACTACAAGTACTAATCTTGCTAGTAAACCAAAGAGTATACATAGTCTACCCAATAATTAATGTCACGTTGAAATATTCTGAAATAATTGTAGAATACAATCATATTCCATTCCCCATAAAAGGGCATGTGTGACAACACTATTTAAAAAAATCAGAGGAAAAAACTCAAGAATGGAAAACTTAATTGGATTCACTCTAATATTGGTGCTCATCTTGTATCCTGTTACATCACTCGATGTTCAGGCAAAGAAAAAGTTTAATAAGTCTCTCAAGAATCCGATGGAATATAATGATTCTCTCAATGTTCGGGTCGAGAAAAAGCCCAATAGACCTTGGAAGATTGTTAGTATGAATTTGCATGATACTGCAAGATTATATGCACAAGATAATGGAAACGAGTGGTACAAAAATAAATGGATTGCAATTGCAATTTTAGGTGGTTGCATAATAGGGTTTATAATATTCGTAATTCTTGTTTTTTATTGCTGTCATGTAAAAAAGTAATGAAACATTTTAATAAATTACGGCATGAAGCTAGTATGCCAATTAGTAGGTAGATACTTTGGTTGTTCCATTTGTATTAAATTATATCTCATGATTAAATATGTATATATACTTTATGAGTAATAATTTAATTCTAAATGAATAATTATGTGATAATTAGTCATAAACAATTCCATCTAACTAAAATAAACTTACAACTTACTACTCTCCATGTCCCATTAAAAATGAAACGTTTTTCTTTTTAGATTGTCTCATTAAAAATGAAATATTTCTTAAAATGGAAATAATAGTAATGCTACTTTTTAAATCACAAAACAAACTACATAAAATCTCGTGCCAAAAACAAATGTTTCATTTCTAATGAAACGAACGAAATAGTACTATTTTATCTATGAAACTGAACTATCACCTATATAAATAAAATTAGTACTCCTATTAATTAATGATTTTATAGTATGATTTAGGCTAGTTTGCTATAACTAACTTTTTAAAAATATTTCTAAACTTTAAATGCCTATAATTATTTCGAATTAAATTATTTTTTCACACAACATATGTCAAATTAAAGATAATTTTATAAGGATTCCAACGAGATTGTACATACACATGTTTCGATGTCAAAATTTGATAAAATTTTCGTAAATGGTCATATATTTCATAAAACAGTTTTATGAAATACACATAATCTGTTAATATAATGTTGGTACAATGTTAATATGTAATTGTGTGGACATTGTTATGTATTCTTGTTGATATCTTTAATACACTATGGACATGTTCGGTTTGTAAGATTGTATCTCAAGATTAAATATATATTATGTTTGATTCATGAGATTGAATTCCACAACTCAATCCTAGATGGATAATCGGGATAATTAGTCATATCCAACCCGCTCCAACTAAAATAGTCTTACAATTCAATCCTAAATAATATTTTGGTACTGTTTTATCTAGGAAATCGAACACCACCTATATTGACATTGAGTTTCTAAATTCTAAATTTGATAATTGTTAGCATTATCTTTTTAATCTTAAAAAATAAAAAATAAAATTATACATAGTAGTTTATATATAGACCATTACAATTGATTCCTACAAGTGTATCCATAGAAACGACTTAAATTCTTTTATTAGATAAAGTAGCAAATATTTTTGGCTCATTGTATTCCACCAAAATATCGTTCATCCAATCACTAAAGACACAAAAATAATTTATATTGTATGTAACAATATAAATAGTGGAAAGAACACATTTTACTTAACAAAACTAAACAAAATTTATTAATTGAAGAAGGAATTAATACAATTAAATACGAACAAATTAAATGTCAATAAATAAAATTGCAATCTTCTATACATATATAAAAGTGGAGTTTTGATAAAATTTACTGCACCATATGAAAGGAGAGTTTTGATCAAATTTACAAGAATTAAAAAGCTATTTGTAAATTAAAATCTTTATATTTAAGATTGAAAGGAGTATTGATTAATTTATAAGTAAATGATATCCTAAAGTCTTCGAGAAGGAGGCCAAAGGTTGGGTATCAAATGGCAGAATGTCGAAGAATGCCGAAGTTTTATAGTCTTGAAAAACTCAGGATAAGATAGCTTCACAATTCACACCTCGGGACGGATTGAACCAACTTCCTTATTTTTAATTGATTAAAGGCCAAATATGTCTTAAACATATGGAAATTTTATGAATTTGATCCAGAATATTACCTTTTGAATTATTTTATCCCTTGCAAATGAAAACAGACTAGATTTAGTCCTTTTTGGATGACACCGATTAAATATAACAGTCAACTACTGTTTACAAATTTTGACTGGATTATTTAAGAGTTTATATTAGAATTTTAATAATTGTATAAAAAATATTCTAATTTAATTCGAAAAAACTAATTAAAAATTAAAGCGTGTCTTTTATAAACACGTTACCGACCCTAGTTCTACATTTACATTCTTTTTCTTCCTCGGTTCATGTAGAGGAGAGGAACCCTAGTTCTTGCAAGAACACAAAGTGTTGGCAGTAACCCAACATTGTCAACTATAGACCGTTCGAACTACAGCAGAACGACTGGTGTGCATGGTGGCAGATGTGACCTCCGATTCCGGTACTAATTTTGCCATTGCAAGAATCGGGCTTCACTTTGAATCATCAACACCCATGGAAAACCTACAATGGGGAAGCTATACTTTGTTTGTGAGAGAAAAGATTGCCGTTTTTTCAAATGGTGTGAGCCGAACGATGAAGACGGTGTAGTGACTTCTTCAATGTCACTATCGGAGACTGAATTTGAGAGTTTTAGTTTGAATTTGTGCAAAGGTTAAAGATTACATAGAGAAAAATAGCATTGGCTGAAACTGGAGTGGAGAGCCAGATATGTGAGCCTGCTAGCCAAGCTATGAGTAGAGAGCAATGCAAGAGAAATAATGGGAGAAAGTGGGCATGTCAACTATTTGGATTTGAATCATTTGATGAAGAAATCTATTCCTCTAACAAATCACAAACACAACAGCATTACATCACTACAAATGATCTATACAGAAAATTAGTGGTACTGTTTGGAGACTCTGGATTGATACAGCTCGAATCTCTTCTTGGCCTCATACACCAGCGTAACAATGCCCTCATCCTGCATCAGATGCTGCTGCTTCGTCGACCACTCCAGCGCTATCAGCACATCTTCCTGCGCCAGCGTCTCGCTATCCGGCACGTGCATCGCCAGATAGCACAGCAGTATGAACGACGGTATCTGCACCATCTGCTCCCCGAAGTAGATCAGCGGGATCAGATGCTTGTGCCCTCCCCCGCTGATGATCGACTTGCAGTGCGTGTCGTGGAGGAAATTCTCCGGGCACGCGAACTTGTTCAGCCCCAGCGCCGCCTCGCAGCTCACCTCCGGCTCTCTGTCGTCGAGGAGATTCACCAACGGCGGTATGAATCTGGTTTCTGTTGCTCGGAATGTTCGCGCTAGGTTTCCGATTGACCTAATGCTCGGAATCAGCAGCTCGCAGTCTGCTTTCTCTACGATTCGGAGGAATTGATCTACCACGGCTTTGGCTACCGGTGCGGTTGGTTTGAACGCCGATCGTCTCAGATCTGAATCCTGCTCGGCCACGGCGGTGATTTCCATCAACGCCATGGCGGAATTGTATTTCACTTCGTCTTCCCCCTTTTCTAGTAGTACGGCGAGGCATAACAGAGCGCGTGACTCTGTTATGCTTTTGCATACGGATACGTTTCCTGCGCAGAGGTACCGTAGGGCTCTGGCTGCCATCGCTTTCATCTCTGCTTTAGTAGCTGGATCTTCGAATTCTCTCCTTTTAATGCTGGATCCAGGTAATCCATGGCCTTTGTTTTGTTTGATGAACTGGTGACTCTGTTGTTTATTCGATTTAACACTTTTTTCGCCGGCGTCGGAGTGGCTGATCGGAGATGGAGATCCGGTTGTGGCTTTGTGATGGATCGGCAACATGGTGGATTTCATAGCTATGGTGTTGGTGACGACATTGTGCATTTGGCTAGGCATTTGATTGTCCATGGGGTGATCGGCGACGCTGTGATGCTTTTCCTCTGTTTGTTCATTATTGCCTTTATGGTTAGGGTTAGGGTTCGGGTTCGAATTCGCCATCACAAGGGAGTGGATCGAGTGTTTGCTAGTGGCTATGGCGTATTTACTGTGCTCGGGGATGGTTTCGAATGCGAGGTGGCTGACGAGGAGGCGGATGACGTTGTGCTGCGCGAACGGATCCTGACATTTCCGGTGGTTCGCGGCGAGCTCTGATAGCGCCCACGCCACCACAATCTGCACCTTCATGTGGCCTTCTTTTAAAATCTTCGCCACCACCTGGCAAACGCCGGCGTTGACGATGATCTCCACGCTCTCGGGATCTCTCCCGAGCAACCCAATAGCCCGGGCCGCGTGTTCCTGCCCTTCCATCCGGCCTTCCTTGAGCAGCTTCAGCAGCGGCACCACGCCGCCCTCCTCGATGATCAGGCTGCCGTAGCGGTCGTTGTCTCGGGCGAGGGAGACTAAAGAAGCAGCGGCGTCGGCGCGGTCATCCAAACTGCCGGAGCAGAGGATGGCGATCTGCTCCCAAATGAGGCATAAAATGGGCTCGTTGGCGGCGATTGGGGGCAAGCCGAGGTACTCATCGTCGCGGTCGTCTGCAGGGGCGGAGACGCGGAGGAGCCAGGAGACGTCGCCGATGGAGTTGTCGAGCTGCTGGTTGATCTTCTTGAAGGCGGCGAGGGGGGTGATGGTGAAGATGCGGCGGATGCCGTTGGAGCGGCACTTGAAGACGAGGGTGAGGGCCTTGTCGAGGACCTGCTCGGTGTCCTCGATGATGCGGCGCGTGGGGCGCTCGTAGAGGTCGCCGCTGGCGCGGGCGGCCTGGCGGAGGAGGGTGGCGAGCTTCTCCGTCCTGATCTTGATGTCGTTGCATTCCCCTTTCATGAAACTGGCTTGATCCGACAGCTTGATCACCTCGTCCGCGTATTGGATCGGCTTCGCGAGGATCTGCTTCACTATGTCCGCCATGATCACAGCGGACCGCACCACCTCCCGATTATGATCAAATTCGCATAAACAATCTTCTTCTCTTCACACCATTCACCATCTCCTCGTTTCCAGATAGTATTTCCTTAAAAGGGGTTTAGCAGCGATTGTGATTTTTGATTTTGTGCATGGGAATGGGATTACACAGATAATGTGGGAGGAGAGGAGGGACAAGGCTGCCGCGGCTGTGACGGTGGTGGTGGTGGTGGAGATAGGGAGATCAGATGGGAGTGGTGAAACGTAATTGTTGTCGCTTTCTGTGGTGGTTTTTTTGTCTTTGCATTAAAACCAGGAAAAAAGGAGTGACTGTTACAACCTTATTAATAGGGACGATGATGACCATCGACCTTTAAACTCTCAAGCATTAAAATTTGCCCATACAAGTAATAAATTACTAGTACTACTTCCATATAGCCATGCTCGTCTAATCATATTTCATCTCCTAGCGTCAATTTATAATCAACACGATACTCCATCCCCTATTTTATACTCCCTCAATTCCATAGTAATGGGGGCAAAACTTTTCGGCACAGAGATAGAAAAATTGTGTTAGGTGAGTTAAGTAAAGAGAGAATAAAGTTAAAAATGAAAAAGGTAGAGAAATAAAGAGAGAAAAAAGTAAGAGAGAGTAAAGTAGGTGTGGAAAAATGTGTTGACTTTTTACTAAAAAAGGGAAATGACTCTATTACTATGAAACAAATGAAAATGGAAAAACGCTCCTATTACTATGGAACGGAGGGAGTAGTATAGTACTCCATATTGCAATTGTTTATCAATTATTACGTGATGTTATTTCAATTCAAAATTCGCATATTGATATGTATAACCCGATAAATTTATATGATTAGTGTTGAAAATTTATTGCGCGAAAAAAAAAAAGAAAAAAGTGAAAGACACTAAGCCGAATAATCCTTAACCCGATAAGGTTGGTTTGAAACTAACACGAGCTCCATCGAGCTCCATAGGATTGGCCCAAAATGTGATAATTCTCATTATTTAATTTTAAATTCATTACTTTTTTCAATTTTTTAAAAATAGTCAGATAGATTTATCTTTTCAAATACACATGAAAATATATTTAGATCCATTATTTGAAAGTTATACTCGTTATTCTACTTTATTTATTGTACTTTTAAACTATTATAAAAAAAATTATACTCCTACTATAAAGTACTCGATTATCCATCCAAGTAGTATAAATTAAAAATGTACTGTAGTAATTATTTAGGAAAATATATATTCTTGTATTTTACAAATTAGTGTGAAATAACGCTATTTGTATATGTATTCATTTATTATAGAGATAAAAGAAAATAAAATTTATTTAGCATTAATGTGATTAATTTATAGGTATGCCGGAATATATAATTTACATTATAGGAGTACTATATAAGATTAATTTGAAATTAATTGCTGATAAACGTTTTTGGAAAAAAAAAAGTTTTCTATATGGAATGTGAGGAAAAATATACCACAAATTATAAGTATAATAATTTTTAATTTTTAAAAGGATATATTATAAAAATATATATTACTCCCTCAGTCCACAAAAAATAGAGCAATTGGTGTATGCCACAAGTATTAATGTAGAATTGGTAAAGTAAGAGAGAAGAGAAAAAAGTAAAAAAGAAGGAAAAAAAGTAAGTGATAGGTAGTGTTAGTGGAATGATGTGTAGAGTTATTATTTATTGAAAATTTTTCATAAATGAATGTGCTCTATTTTTTTTGGATGGCAAAAAATGGTAAATGTGCTTTATTTTTTGTGGACGGAGGGTGTAGTAAATATAAATGTGTTTTCTATAGAGTACTAGCTAATATAGTTGAATTGAATATAATAAATTTATACATTAATTATATGATTGGTTTAAAATTTATTTCTAAATAAATTGTTTAAAATAAAAATATCATTTCTATATGGAATGAGAAAAAATTACAAATTATAAGAAAAAATATTTATTGAACTAGAAAAGGGTATAGCACTATAAAAGGTAGTAAAAATTTAATTAGCAAAATAAAATATTTTTTCATATGTTAGCTAAAATGATTAAATTAATATTTTAATTTTTTATGGAGAGTATTCAAACCCAGGTTAATACTACGATTAAAACTTTTTGTATTTGAAGTTACTGCACTACCCTTTTGTCTTTCTTAAAGACGCCCAACACAATTTTATTTCCTCCATTTGTGTATTTTGAAAATTTTGGCTTAATTTCTTATATATTGTTGTATCGTTTAGAAAATTATCAGTTCGAAGCATTTGACCTTCATAGACTAAATATGAACTAGATTTGACAATTTATCGATGCAATCTTATCTCAACAGCCTTTCAAAAACTAAACATAGACTAAATGAATCATTAGCATAATTAAGGTAATCAACAGTGTTTTAAGTTATAATTACCATTTGCTACCCCACCAAAGTCGGGCATCGCGAAACAGCATCTCCTCTCTCTCATCATCTCCATCAATCCGCACACGCACACACATCCACCCCACCCCACCCCAGACTTAGTCCACCAAGATTCTCCCAAAAATCCAATCTTTATCAAAACCCCATTAATAAAAAGTCTCCATCACATGAATCTCTCCAACCCTAGCTCACCTTCCCCCTAAATCCCAATCTCCACCACCACCTCGCAACCAAATGGGCGGAAATGGAAAGTTCCGCCGCTGGAAAATCTCCTTCCACAGAGCTCCCTCCGCCGCCAAGAACCAGCCGCCGCTGGAATTTCTCTGCCCAATCTCCAACTCCTTGATGTTCGACCCCGCCATCGTCTCCTCCGGCCAGACCTTCGAGCGCGCGTGCGTCGACATCTGCAAAGCTCTAAGCTTCGTCCCCACGCTTTCCGACGGATCGAAGCCCGATTTCTCAACTGTCATCCCCAATTTAGCTCTCAAAAAAACCATTCTCAGCTGGTGCTCCAAGAACGGGCCGGCCCACCCGAATCCGCCCGACAATTCGGAAATCGAGTCGACCATTCGCTCCCTTTCAGCCTCGGCCGAAACCCTAGAAAAAATCCCCAAAATTCGGGCATCGGAGAAAGAATTGCTGAAAGGCGTCGCTGAAACCCCTCCGATTTTCCTCTCCCACGCCGCGACAGAATTGAATTCTAGGGATTTGGATTTGTCTTCAAGCTCAGAGGAATCCGTGATCGCCAATACGACGCCGCTTCTCCCCTTCGCGACGCGGCCGTCGTGCTTCTCTTACTCCTCGTCCCCTTCCACCTCCTCCGAATTCGCCGCGGAGGAAGGATCTAGGAACAATTCGTCGTCCGAGGATGAGAATTTCATCATTAAAATGAGGAGCAAGGATGTTTACGAGCAGGAACTAGCCGTGATTCAGCTGCGGAAGAAGACGAGGACGAGCGAAGAAGCCCGCGCAGCTCTCTGCTCGGAGCGGCTGCTTCTGGCGCTGAAGCAGCTGCTGAACTCGCGCTACTCCGCCGTGCAGACGAACGCGACGGCGGCGATGGTCAATCTCTCGCTCGACAAGGGGAACAAGGTGAGGATCGTGAGAGCCGGAGTGGTCCCGCTGCTGATCGACCTTCTGAAGAGCGGCTACGACGAGTCGCGGGAGCACGCCGCCGGTGCGATCTTCAGCCTCGCGCTCGAGGACGGCAACAAGACCGCCATCGGCGTGCTCGGCGCCCTGCCGCCGCTGCTGCACGAGCTCAGATCCGGCACGCGGCGGAGCCGCCACGACTCCGCGCTGGCGCTGTACCACCTCACGCTCGTGCAGAGCAACCGGGCGAAGGTGATCCGGCTCGGAGCCGCGGCGGCGCTGCTGGGGCTGCTCAGGGACGGCGACCTGGCGGCGCGTGTGGTGCTCACCGTGTGCAACCTGGCGGCCTGCGACGAGGGGCGGGCGGCGCTGCTCGACGCTAATGCGGTGGATTGCCTCGTGGGGCTGTTGAGGAACCGGGCCGAGTTCAGCTCCGAGTCGACTCGGGAGAACTGTGTCGCCGCCTTGCACTCGTTGAGTGATCGGAGCTTGAGGTTCAAGGGGCTGGCGAGGGACGCCGGGGCGGAGGAGGTGCTGCTCGACGTTGCGAAGGGGGACAGCGAGCGGGCGAGGGAGAAGGCTAGGCGGATTTTGGAGGGGCTGAGAGGGCCGGAGACGGCGGAGGACGGGGAGGTGGATTGGGAAGCGGTGATGAAAGGCGGAGTGACTCAGGCGAGGCACCGAGTTGGGAAGAGTTCGGGCCGGAACTCGACTGAGTTCTGAGTTGGGATGGGGATTTGGGTAATTTGTTGGTTAATTAAATTAAATTAAGTTAATATTTGGTGGTGATTAATTTTTGTGGAAGATGTCAATATTGATGGTCCCTTTTTTATTTTCACTGTAAAGTGTTTCGATAATCTTTATTTTGAGGATTAGGGCCTAACATCTTTTGTTTCTTTTAGAAGAAATAATTGCTCAAACTTTGAGAATTGGATCATGATACTTAGCTTTTGGTTATTTATCTGTATATATAACTGGTGATTTGCATATAGATGAAGATTATGGTCACTTTCTATCTGTGGGATGCTTTTTCTAGAATGCTGGGTTTTATAATATGATGTCAACTGCTTTACTAAGATTGGACTTTCAACACCCGTTTCTTCTTACATTATTAAAATAAAATCAATTTCTGAGTGTGTTACAACTTACACGAGCCCTATAATTATATTATTCTATACGACTATGCATATATATTTATTCAATGAGATTATTCTAAAGGAGTATAGGACTATACATAATTATTTATTCATCTCGTGGGTTTAAGTCGAAATAATTGTTCCGAAGTTAAAAACAGCCAATAATTCTGAGCAAGGTTTGGTTACAATATTTAATTAATGTTTGTGTACGGGAACACCTGAAATAATGTAATTATGAAAGTATGGACTGTTAGTCCAACCATAGTAAAATCGAAGGGACATGGTTTAGATGTCACATCAATTTCAATAATCTATATATACCGCCAAGATTGATAAGGCTGTCAGTGCCAACTCGCCATCCATAAGACTGAGTCCAAAGTAATTGCTTACACAACAACTTATTATCCTACACTACTTAACTTTTTTTTTCTCCCAAACAACCACACACTTTCATTCCATAATAAATTATCATACTTACGTAATTTAAGAAATCCATTCAAACACTAGGCTTTCAAATTTGTGCAACTTTGTGTATTGATTTCGACATATTGTGATTTGAATAAGTTAGAATAATCTTGGGGTCAAATTAATGGTCTGCTGTCAAAGGCACATTTTGATTAGCTTTTGTCGAATTATTAGTATGAAAATTTGTAAACGTTTGTTAGAGTTTGGCACTAAATTCTTTCAGCGTTAGCGACAAAAATATAAAAGGAAAATCCCCAAATTTATAATTTAATTTTTATTAAAACAGAAAAGGTATTTACCTATTAATAGAGGTCACTTATTTAAGTTCAAACATATGAAATCTAAGTTTGGATTTTTTTATATGTAATCAAGATTTACTGAATTATGATTACTCAAACTTTCTGTTTTGAAAATACTACTAAAGTTTCTTATGCCAAATATGAGTTGATGATATCTTGGGCCTAGGGACGGATCTATATGGTTGCCACAAAGAGGGAAATGCCCCACCTAAAAAAAATTATATATGCTACTTTTGTTAGTTAATTTTGATATTTTTTAAATATCCTTATTTATACCCTTCTTAATTTATTAAAATATCTTTATGTATATTTTTGTCCCACCTATATAAAATTTCTGGCTCCGTCTTGAATGGGCCTTACGTCTTACAATGGTTCACCCCACCAATTTAAACTTTTTTTCAATTTTGAATCCAGTGATGACACATCTAGGCTTTCTTGTGTTTATAAATATCAAGTTTTTTACCATTTTTCATAGATCAATAAAATATACATTATTGAATTAATGTGGCAACTTGTAAAAAATCACTGGGGTGTCGATAAAAAATTGTCAAATTTCAAAAATAAATACTCTCACATTTTTTTTCTCCTTTCTCTTACTTTTTATCTAATCCTCTCCTACTTTATCTACTTTTTCTTCTTTCTCTTTTACTTTACCAGTTTTTCATTAAAACCTGTGTCGCCTACAAATACGACTATTTTTCGTGAACAGAGGGAGTAATAAACACACGCTAAAAAATTAGGCCAATGAGCAAAGTTATTTATACATATTGTTCTAGTAATACCTTTGCATATATGTTAACTCAAAAGAAAAGCCCAAATGCAAGGCCCAGCTATTGTGAAAATGGGCGAAGCACTATTTATGGGCCCCTTTTAGTTTTGTATTCAAATTTAGTCCACAGTCAAGTACTTGACATGGATTGGACCCAACAGGTAACTTACGGGATAACAAGAAAACAATTTCGATTATTATTATTATTATATTATATTATATTATATTATATTATATTATTATTATTATTATTATTATTATTATTATTATTATTATTATTTCTTCGCTGTGACAAAAACCAAAAAATGGCATATACAGATTATTTATTCCCACCTTTATTTTCAACAAACATCTGATTATTAAACGAAAAGGTAATAAAACAAAAGAAAGTTATTGGATAAACTGTATATATTTTACTCCTACTAGTATAATGCTACTTCATGATTTACATGTTTTGTGAGCATCATCGCTAAACATTGATATCATTTGTCAATTTGAGGTTAATCACAGAATCAGAATTGTGTTATTTTTTAATCAGAAGAATGACTACATCAACATGCCTTTAAATCTAATTCTAAAATCAGTTAACTATTTTCTTGTAAGCATTGATCTCCTCTATTGTTTTGTGCATGGTTGGAAATTAGACTAATTTACAACATCATTTTATATAGTTAAGTTATCATAATTTGTTTTGTATAATATATTAATTTGAATCTGAATATATCAATAATATTATTAATATCATTAATTTTACAAATTATATAAACTCAAAACTTGATCTAATTCATTTTTATTTATAATTTCAAATAAATGAATAAAAGAACAATCTGAGTTTTGAATTTTTACGTGAGGGGAGCATTAGGGTCCTATTGACCCCTTAATGTTTATTTCCTTCTTAATATCATCCATTAGATTAAATACGTGGACGGTCAAGATCAAAAAATTGTGGAACTTATCCCGTGCTACATTATTGGTCCTATTTCGTGCATTATAAGGGTATAAGAGTAAAACAATGATGAATTAAAAATGGCAGTTCCTACAATTAAGCGTGATTTTTATTGAAACCGCTTTACATTCCATCCAATCACTCTCTCTCACACCAGACGTCTCTCTTCCCTCAACCCACGATCAAAACCATTTCTCTCCAATTTCAAAACCCTAGCGGCTACTAAATCGGAGCAACTACACGGAGAAGACGATTTCTGCCGGGTTTTGCTCACTCGTTCGATGCAGCAACGTTTTAATCGGTGGAAGACTTGCAATCAACAACAAGGTAGGGTTCCTGATTTTTGATTTTTCAATTGGGTTTTTCTTTATTACTGATTGATTGGTTTGCGTTTAATTTTCGCCGTCAAACCACCACATAGTAGACTATTCACAGTGTTCTACTAAACAACGTCACGATTTTCACAAACGTTTGGTCGATCTTTGTGTGAAACCTGAAATCGTTTTCATTTTTGTTAGGATTTTGTCAATTATTGAAGTTTTTAGTTAATTACTGCTTTTGATTAGTTTTTGGGTCTATTTTGTTTGTTTTGAACTTACTGTCCGTCATGGTTGTGTTGCTGTAATTGTTGGCTGGATTGTTTCTTTTTTGTACATTATTTGCATGATTCTGTACATTATGCATATAAATGGATATTTAAATTACATTCCATTTATATGTTACATTATTTATACCTTGATATACATTACGTTAGATTAATGTGGTACATTATTTAACCTTTTCTGATGTATTATTTTAGACAGGTTCCAAGCAACGTAGATATGTTCATCGTGTTCTAGAGTGTACTATGGAGTAAGTAACACAACCGTCGGCAAAGTCCACGAGTTCCAGTCATACCTCTAGGGTTCATATAACATCTACGTTAGGGAGTAGTTTTAACTGATAAACATAATGTACAAATATTTTCATGTAATGGATTTTATTTACTCAGTAATGGACGATTTGTGTCCTGTAATGTATATGTTTCTGAGACGTTTTTGTTCTGATTTTATGAGTAGTTTTAACTTATAAACATAATGTGAAAATATTTCAGTGTAATGGATTTTATTTACTCAGTAATGGACGATTTGTGTCCTGTAATGTATATGTTTATGAGACGTTTATGTTGTGATTTTATGAGTAGTTTTAACTGATAAACATAATGTACAAATATTTCAGTGTAATGGATTTTATTTACTCAATAATGGACGATTTGTGTCCTGTAGTAATGGACGATATGTACATTATGCACTGATCCGTGCACATTATTAGATACTATTGGTACATTATTTACTGTACCAGATCTTAAACGCATTAAAAAATGAAATTTAATTCATGTTGTGGTGTTATAACCTAGCCCCATGAGTTGCTAAACCCAAGGGGAATTATTCAAACTCTCTACCCTTTGTGATGATTCCGTTTGTGAGTGGGTACTACAACCTAGCCCCATGGATTGCTAAACCCAAGGGGAATGATTCAAACTCTCTGCTCTTTGTGATGGTTCCGTTTGTGAGTGGGTACTACAACCTAGCCTCATGGATTGCTAAACCCAAAGGGTATGAATTCAATTTCCTTTCAATATTATTCTATTCAATCTGTACATTATTCACTGATTCGTGCACATTATTAGATACTATTGGTACATTATTTACTGTACCAAATCTTAAACGCATTAAAAATGAAATTTAATTCATGAGGTGGTGCTATAGTCTAGCCCCATGGGTTGCTAAACCCAAAGGGAATGATTCAAACTCTCTGCCCTTGGTGACGTTTTCGTTATTCGGTCGGTACTATACCCTAGCCACATGGATTGCTAAACCCAAAGGGGAATGGATTTAACTTATGTCACTGATAAGGCTAATTCCATGCATTGGTTATGAGGTTAAATTCTGTAATTTCTTGAGTCTAACAAGGTTTTGTAAGCTAGGTTTGTAGAGAAAATACCAGATCCAGGAAGAAAGGAGAAGATTGTCTGGAGAAGGATTCTGGCAGGAAAAAGAAAATTTACCAGATGGAGGAGCATCCTAGACAAAGGGCAAAATAGGGAATACAAGGAAGAATCTAAAAGCTCAACTCCTCATAAATAAGAGCACGCGGCATACATGAAGAGAGTTCCATCATCATCCATTTTAGCTCTTAGCTCACTTCTCGCACTCTACACACACTCATTTGGGGATCAGTTTGGGGTTTTTGCGGTTCATAGTTTAAGAATCAGTTTGCGTAACACCGTCTCTACGCGAGGCGAAGATACAATTTGCAGTTTCTGTTTTAAGTTTCCGTTTCTGAATTTTCCGAGACTTCGCTGTTCGAAGCTCGGCCTTATTTTGCTAAAATTCTGTTGAATCTGCACTTGTTTAGCTATGGAAGTTCTTGCTATGGTTTCGTTTCATGTTATTACTGCTTTTCTGTTTACTTTGGATGCTTTTAGCGATTGATCTGAGTTGTTGAGTTGAATTGTGTGGAGATCGTAGTTGATCGGTTAAATCTGGTTGAATCTGTGTGATCGGAGATGTGAATTGTTGTGGTTTGTTGTGGATGGCTTGGATCCGGAGCGGATGAAGCAACCAGTGTTTGGATCTGTTCATTTCTGCATGGTTTTGATGTTTAGTTTCTGTTTTCTCATTTACCTCGTCTAGCGATAGTAGATCTACTTAATTTTAGTAGTTAATCGTAGTTAAATGGTTTAATTCAGCTCGCTTTGTTTCGTTTTGTAGTTTACTCTATTTTTCTCTGCATTTTGTGATCAAGGATCGTTAGAGAAGATGAAGCTAGTTGTTAGTTGAACCTTTAGTTAGTTATTTTGCATCTTTTCATTCGTACTTTGCTAATTTGGGAAATGGTCCCCACGATCTGTCTTTCCTCTGTCTAGCATTTTTTAGGAAAAGTTGTTCATTAGGTCTAGTAAAATATTATCGCTGGAGTGTTGTCTTGTTTACAACTTGTTTATTTTCGTCATGCATGTTTCAGTTATATTTGCCTAGGTCTGGCTGCTAGAATAGATTATTTACGTTTCCCGAGTCTAGTAGTTAAGTCTCAACCCCACAAAAATGCGTGGCAGCAGCCAAAACCAGTGTCCAAAATCTCTTTCATGTTTACTTAAGCTTCCATCTCTGTGGGATTCGATCCCCACTTCCTTATACTAGTTTTTAGTACTGTGGGTTAAGGGTTTTGAAAAGCAGGTACCGATTGTGTGCCCAACGACCGATGGTTTCAAGGGTTCTCTGAATTCCTAGACCCCGTGATCTAGCAGATTCTCTGGATCTAAGAAGTCTGATTTATTACACACACACACGAGAGGATCTCCACGACCTTTTCAGTCACACATTAAACTCATTGCAATGTACATTATTCAAAGCTGACATATACATTATACAACTATAATCGTACATTAATACAATCCACATTATACACTTAATATAGTACATTACTTGTCGAAAATTTATAAGTTGTAACTGACGAAAAGAAAACACAAAAATCTGTAAGCAATGGATGATTTCGTGAAAATAAAACGACAATTGATGCAAAATAAAACTAAATGCAAGAACAAACTAATCACAAACAAATACAGAAAACCATAGATGTCAATTACACGACTAATACAATAACTTTCCACCAAAATTTTAACAATAATAAAAAAAATAAACAGACATCTTCAATTGAAAAAAAGACGACAACAATTTCTTGAGAAGGTCTTCAATGGAGAAAAAATGACGAGGGAGAGAAGAAAAAATGACGAGGGAGAGAAGAAAGATTGTAGCATCGACTCTGGCGCAGACCTCGACGGCTTTCTTCCTTATGGAGGCGGCGGAGATATCATTTTCAACGCATAAAATCGAGTCAGTTATGTGAGAGAAGAAAGAGAAATTATTGTGTAATCATGAACAAAAAATCAGAATCAATACTATTGAATTAAAGGAAAGAAAGAGAAAGAAAGAGATATTATGCGTGAGATTTGAGTCAGTAACTTGAGAAAAGAAAGAAAAATCATATGTGGGATTTGAGGGAGAAATTCAAGGAAACGTTCATAACTGACTAAAGTGTGCCTTCCTAAAAGGCCATTTTCAATTTTTTTTTGAATATTTTAATTAATAACATGTGACCCTTAATTCAGCCATTAGATCTTGAAAATGGAGGGCCGAGATTGAGAAGAACAATAGAACAAAAGATGGAAAAAGGATATAAATACATCCCTTTTACGTCATTTATAATACATCAAAATGAGTATAATAAAAGTGGTAATAAATTCTAAATAATAACTACGTATCCTATTTTTGATGCAACAAACTCTCGATAATAAATACCAAATCTAACTACTTAAAAGAGAGTACTATAAATTAGTATTAAAGAAAATGAATAAATTAATATGTGAAACAACTTCGCGTGGGTATCTTGCACATCTCAATCAGAGTCCGAATGAGGGAGTTATGGCGGTTTTACAGAAGACGCGCAGAACTAGCAGAGTGTTCCAGAAGGAACACCCGGCCGGGTGTTTTCACTCTGAAAATCACTCCCAAGAACGCGAAGTAAGTACCTACACTATAAAAAGAAAGATCAAATAAAATAAAACACAAATAAACAAACTAAAAGTTAAACAACCTATTGCCTCCCCAGCAACGGCGCCAAAATTTGATGTGTATTTTAGAGTATCTGATTCAGTTCACACAAGATATCAAGTTTAATTAATTAACTCTAATAATACTACGATACTGCAAGATTACAACGTCGTTAATAGTATTTCAAGTGTCGATCCACAGGGAGGTAAAGATTGTTTACACTTAGAGCATATAAAAGTATACAGAGATTTGATTTTTGATTTCTGAAAGTTAATGACAAAAGAAAGCAACAAGATAACTAAAGAAAGACTATTCAAATGAGAAAATATGTTACTCCAAGTTGCTCACTAGGCAACGAAACATGTGAAAGGATTAAAACATCAACCTAATCACATACACTGAACATGTACACGATGAGTAGTTCACAATTAGCTGAACACATAACCTATGAACCAATCTTCGATGTCTATAAACTCCTGCGGAAGCGCTGGAGAAATAAACATCTACTATAATCACCTACTTAATCCACTATCAAATTATCCTCTGAACAATTCTAATTCAATAGCATACCAACAACAACCATTCCTAAACTATGTTAAAGAAACAATAGCAAAGGAAAGAACAACACTACATTATTAGCCAAAAACATAGTGTATAAACATTGAGCACATTGTTGGTAACTGAAGTGATGTGGTGGACTAGACTGTGTGCACAGTAAGGAATATCAAGCTTCCTGGGTCTAGCGAATCCACTAGATCACAGGGTCTAGGAACTCACGGATCGTTGGAAGATCTCGGTCGTCGGACACACAGAATACCTCTTCAAAACCCTCAACCACGTATACTAAAATTAGCACAGGGAAGTAGGGATCGATCCCATAGAGATGAATGCGCAAAGAAACATGTTCAAAGATTCTGGAACTATTTTTGGGTTGGCTGCTGCCACGCAATTAGGGTTGATGAAATTAACTAGACTTGATAATTGAGATATGCTATTCTAACAACTGGATCGAAAAAACTGCTTCCTAAATTTACCTAGACCTGGGAAAACACATGCCGGTGGGGACCATTTACTGAAAAGGTAAAATACGGATGAAAAGCTGGAAAACAACTAACTAAAGTATTAACTAACAACGACATCATCTTCTCCAACAATTGGCATGAAACATCTAGTAAAAAGAGTGAGAACGTAATTCAAAACGAAGCAACAGAAATTAAAGTGACAAAATCGAAGAACAATTAAACTAAGGCAGATCTACGACTACTAGACGAAGTAAAGTTAAAAGAAAGCAGAAAGTTCAAAATCCATGCAAACTCGGTTTCCCCTGTTCAGATCCACACTTCGGATGCTAAATCCACTCCGGATCCAAGCATCCGAAACAAACTCCGTCCAAAATTATACCCATAGCTACAGATTCACCGATCAACCACAGATCAACAACAACAGCACAGATTCACAACCTATTTCCCAGATCAAGCACAGAAACATCTAAACAGAGTATAACATTCAACTTCTGAAATAAAACCTCAAAAACACAGAATCAACGTGAATCAACACAAAATAAACACCATCATGACGTAAAGTAAATGCATAGATAACGGTAAGTAGCAAACAACCAATCGACTTCAGAAACGTTGAAGTTCGATGGAATAACAACACAAAAAACTGAATGTAAATAATTGTATCTTCGCCCTTCGTGAGGGCGGTGTTACCACTGACTTTCTCGCGAAGAAAAACCTCTAACTACCCCAGAATCCCCATTTTCCCAAGTGTGTGTGAGTGTGTGAGCTGAGAGCAAAATCATCCCTTTTTCGTGTGCTGCATGCTCCTCTTTATATAGGCGTGGAAGTGGGTCCAGCAGGGTGTGAATAGTCCTCGTTACCCTCAGCTTTTGACTCCCTTCGTCCAGCCATTTTTCTCTTTAATTCTGCTCACTTTCCTTCGCTTTTCTTCGCCGGTCCACTGCCTTCAGCTCTTCCTGGACCTAGCGATTCCTTCACACACCTGGCTTAAAACTTGTGTTAGACCCAGTAAAAAGGTGACTTTTCATCACATAACCGATGCATGAAATTAGTCTTATCAGTAATAAAACACATGAATTCATTGGTGTAGAAACATCCATACGAAGCCTAGATTATAACTCGGAGCAACATTAGGAGTTTAGCCTAAACACATGGTGGAATTTGCAATAAAAACCATAGGAATCATGCTCTCGATGAGTGGAATTGAGATGTGGAGACGGATCGTCGGAATGTTAGCCGGAATTTCTTCCTTCTCTTCTGCCTCCTCTCTTTTTCTCTTTTCCTCTCTCTTTTCTCGTCCAAGAATGTCTAAATCATCTCCCCAAAACTGCCTCAAAACTATTTGAAAACTGAATTTGAAGGTTACTGCGTCTTCGTACCCGGCCGGGTGGAATTATTTGGCATAAAATTCACCCGGCCGGGTGCCTCATTTTGAGAGCTTTCTGGACTCACCACGCAGACTGGGCAGTTTGTCAACTTAGGCAATCTGTCAACTTGAACAGTCTGTCAAATTGGGCATTTTGCACGACTTTTTCAATGACATCCAAGCTTCATTCCATGTTTCGTTTCACCATTAATTCGTCTTCCTACACCATAAAACATACTTTTGCAAGCATCAAATTATATAATTCATGTAGAGTTATGGGAATAAAAATGTACAATTTGATTTGCATCAAATACCCCCAAACTTATTTGATTGCTCGTCCTCGAGCAAGATCACATAAAGCACATAACTTTAAAGCTCAACTCACAAAAGTTTTTCAAAATTTTTCATAGAAGCGAATCAAGCAGGGACATGAATGACAAAATCTCAACCCCCAAACATCTCCAATCAAAATTTCCCACTCTCAAGAACCATCACTCATCCACCTAGAACTTCAAGTCAAGGTGCACTTCAAAGTAAGTTCAAGCATAAGATCCTACAACTCAAACCGTCGTCATTGACTCGTCAAGCAATACTTATCATATAGACCCGTGGATTTCAAATCAAACATCTTTAACTCTACCAAGCCATTTACAAAACACACATAATGCATTAACAATAAAGTCCAAGGTCTTTATTCAAAGGTTGTAATGGGGCTAGGGATGATGTAGGATAAATATGGATAGTAGCTCAAAAACTACATATTTGAGTGTCAAATTCTTCACTCCTACAATTTCCTTGCAAAGAACCAAATATTATACATTTTACAACCCACACATTCATTCCCCCAAACTTAAGATCTTTTCTAGACAAGAGTACATCTTTACAAAGCAATAGAAGTTCTACTTTATTTCACTTTTTTTTTCTTTTCTCTTTTTTTTTCAAAGGCCTCGACTTTTACAATTTGAAGGCCGTCTTTTTCCTTTCAAATAACTTCATTCTCAATACTTATACATTACATCAAATCTGAAAAATCTCTAAACTTTAATAGAACACCACCCAAAACTTACAGCACAATAAACAAAGCTCAAACTTGTATTTAGCACCCAAATAGTAGTAAGGTTTATTGATGAGGCTAAAATGAGGCTTATTTTAGTAGCTAAGTGATTGGCTAAGTGTTTGTAACAAAAAAAATAGGGGATAAGCTCAAAGTGGCTTCTAGGGGATCATTTGTTGGACTAGGCATGTGAATATTTGGCCATGGAGTTCATCCTAGTGCCTTATCGTCCCTTATAAATAACACATATGAATGCAAGCACGCAACTCAATAAAGCAAAGCGATCCAAGATAATTTCCACAAGACATATGACTTTCATACTCTCCTCAACTCAAGAAATCGGTTGTAGTCACAAAAGCTCTTTCAAATAAATCAATGCACAATTTCCATCCATCCTAAGCTTCAAAGATCAAGTAAAATCAAACAAGATTTCCCAACCAGAAAGCCGAAGATAAAGCATGCAACCGTCAATTACATTGATTCAAAACACCTTTAGCATACAATACACTCAAGAAAACATGCATCGCGCATAAAATTTGTTCAAACTCAAACAACCCCCCCAAACTTGAATGCTTCATTGTCCTCAATGCAAGAAAAAAAGAACATAAAAAGTAAAGGGATAGAAGACTCCCCCAAACTTGGCATGAAATCCGTAGCATATGGGTGGGAGGGTGGGTGTATCTTCAATTTGTAGGTGTGCTCTCTCATAAGCTCCAATGTGCTCCTACAAAACAAAACAAAACAAAACATAAAGAAACACTCAATTCAAAATAAATGCTAGGGGAAAGAATTGAGCAAACAAAACCTCCAACATATGAAAATAAAAATAAAGAAAAATAAATAAAAACTTGGGTTGCCTCCCAATCAGTGCCTTTTATAGTTGTTGGTCTGACCTTCTTCATCCTTGGGTCTACACTTGTGAATCTTATAGTGCGATCACCTCCCTTTCTTCCTTCAACAGGTCACCGCCTAAATAAACCTTCAACCTCTGACCATTCACCTTCCATACATCATTGGACTTAGGATCACGAATATCCACTGTACCATAAAGATATACTTTGTGCACAACAAACGGACCCCACCATCTTGACTTGAGTTTTCCCGAGAAAAGCTTCAACCGAGAATTGTACAATATGACCAACTGTCCTTCATTGAATCGACGAGATTTGATGGATGCATCATGAATCTTCTTTGCCCGCTCCTTGTAGAGATCAACACTCTCATAAGCATTCAACTTAAACTCATCCATGATATTCAACTCAAGCATCCTTTTGTTAGTTTCTGAATCATAATCCAAATTAAGCATTTGCAAGGCCCAAAATGCCTTATGCTCAAGCTCAACCGGCAAATGACATGCCTTTCCAACCATCATCTTGTAAGGGGAAGTTACAATAGGAGTTTTATAAGCCGTTCGATATGCCCACAAGGCATCATCTAGCTTTTGAGACCAATCTTTTCGCGACGGCTTCACCACCTTTTCAAGAACTCTTTTAATCTCACGATTGGAGACTTCCACTTGGCCATTTGTTTGGGGATGATAAGGGGTAGCAACTTTATATTGAACACCATATTTTCCAAGGAGGTTTGCAAACAACTTATTGCAAAAATGAGTACTTCCATCACTAATGATGGCTCGAGGTGTTCCAAAACGGTTGAAAATATGAGACTTGATGAATCTCAATTCCACTTTAGCATCATTGGTAGGCAATGCATCAGCCTCTACCCACTTAGAAACGTAGTTCACCGCAACTAAGATATATTGCTTCCCATTAGACTTGGGAAAAGGCCCCATGAAATCTAATCCCCAAACATCAAAGAGCTCCACCTCATGGATATTGTTCATCGGCATTTCATTCCTCCAAGAGATATTCCCGATTCTTTGGCAACTGTCACATCTCTCTACACATGCTTTAAATGCAGTTCTACGTGCTCCAAAGTGGCCGCCATATTCTGAATCATGACATGCAGATAAAATCTAAGGTGTTCATGTTCTCCCACACACATTCGAATCACTCCATCACTACCAAGACGGAAGAGAAAAGGGTCTTCCCAAACATACATGCGAATGTCACTCAAAAACTTCTTCTTTTGGTTAGAAGACAATCCTTCCGGCATCAAACCTGTAACAAGGTAGTTTGCCAAATTAGCAAACCATGGCACATATGTTTCCCGAGCACTCACTTGAAACACTTGCTCATCGAGAAATTTCTCATTGATATTTCTCCTTTTCTCATCTTCAGTCTCCTCCACACCATCAAGTCTAGAGAGATGATTGGCAACCAAGTTCTCGGATCCTTTTTGTCTTTAATTTCAATATCAAATTCTTGCAAAAGGAGGATCCATCTCACCAATCGTGGCTTTGCATCTTTCTTGCTCATCAAATACTTAATAGCCGAATGGTCTGTGAATACTACCACCTTCGTACCTAATAAATAAGCACGAAACTTCTCAAAAGCAAAGATGACAGCTAGCATTTCCTTCTCAGTTGTAGTGTAATTCAATTGAGTCTCATTGAGTACTTTGCTAGCATAGTAGACAGCATGTAAGACCTTCTCTCTTCTTTGGCCTAGAACAGCCCCCACAACATAGTCTGAAGCATTACACATCAACTCAAATGGCTTCGACGAATCAGGTGTGATAATAATAGGAGCTTCAACTAACTTTTTCTTGAGAATCTCAAATGCCTCAAGGCATTTATCATCAAAAACAAACTTGACATCCTTTTCAAGTAAGTTGCAAAGTGGCTTTGCAATCTTTGAAAAATCTTTTATGAATCTTCGGTAGAATCCCGCATGACCAAGGAAACTACGAATGCCCTTCACATTCGTTGGAAGAGGTAACTTGGTAATCACATCAATCTTTGCCTTATCCATCTCCAATCCCAATTCCGACACCTTGTGTCCCAAAACAATACCTTCATTCATCATAAATTGGCATTTCTCCCAATTAAGCACTAGGTTCGACTCTTCACATCTTTGTAGCACACGACCTAAGTTATGTAAACAACAGTCAAAAGATGAGCCAAACACGGAGAAATCATCCATGAAGATCTCCATAATTTCCTCATTCATGTCGGAGAATATTTCCATCATACAACGTTGAAATGTAGCCGAGGCATTGCACAAACCAAATGGCATTCGGCGGAAGGCATAAGTACCAATAGGGCAAGTGAATGTCGTCTTTTCTTGATCTAACTGGACTCGGCCCTCTCTTTCTTTGCTAACAGAGTAGTCCAAACAGTGGGGTACCCTGTGATCTTGTGTGCATTCACAACTTTCTCTTCTTTTTTTTTATTACCTATACCTGCACAACAGAAAAGAAACCAAGCACATATACAAAGTATATTTCACTACTACCGAAAGCGAGACCTCTCGACAACTTCGGGGTAAGATTCTATAAAACGTGAGAGCTTTAGTGAAAACTAAAAAAAAAATCCTAATCACTAAACTAAGAATTAAAAAGATATCACCTAATATAAACACTCCTTCGTCTTCATGTCCAGACGTGGTAGATGGCTATCACCCCCAAGAACACGAAGTAAGTACCTACAAAATAAAAAGAAAGATCAAATAAAATAAAACACAAATAAACAAACTAAAAGTCAAACAACCTATTGCCTCCCCGACAATGGCGCCAAAACTTGATGTGTATTTTAGAGCATCTGATTCAGTTCACACAAGATATCAAGTTTAATTAATTAACTCTAAACGATACTGCAAGATTACAACGTCGTTAGTAGTATTTCAAGTGTCGATCCACAGGGAGGTAAAGATTGTTTACACTTAGAGCATATAAAAGCATACAATTAAAGAGACAATGGCGAAGGAAAGAACAACACTACATTATTAGCCAAAAATATAGTGTAACATTGAGCATATTGTTGCTAACAAAACACATGAATTCAATGGTGTAGAAACATTCATACGAAGCATAGATTACAACTTGGAGCAACATAGAAAGTTTAGCCTAGACACATGGTGGAATTTTGCAATAAAAACCATTGGAATCATGCTCTCGATGAGTGGAATTGGGATGTGGAGATGGATCGTCGGAATATTGGCCGGAATTTCTTCCTTCTCTTCTTCCTCCTCTCTTTCTCTCTTTTCCTCTCTCTTTTCTCGTCCAAGAATGTCTGAATCATTTCCCCAAAACTGCCTCAAAACTATTTGAAAACTGAATTTGGAGGTTACTGCGTCTTCGTACCCGGCCGGGTGGAATTATTAGGCATAAAAATCACCCGGCCGGGTGCCTCATTTTGAGAGCTTTCTGGACTCACGACGCAGACTGGCCAGTCTGTCAACTTGGGCAATCTGTCAACTTAGGCAATCTGTCAAATTGGGCATTTTGCACGACTTTTTCAATGAAATCCAAGCTTCATTCCATGTTTCGTTTCACCATTAATTCCTCTTCCTACACCATAAAACATCACAGCCGGCGAGCGGCGATTCGGCGAGATCAATATCTGTACAAGATCAATATCACGAAATGGGTGATGCGGGTGGCAGCGGTGTGGGTGGTAGTGGTGGGGATTGAGGAGTTCAGCCGACGATTTAACGAAGAGTTGGCGGCCTATACGTCCCGCGAGATAATCGGCTGATACAAAGGGCCTTGCAGCCGCAGCAGCCGGCGGTACCTCGACCCATTGTCCACCGCCGAGGTTTGGTTGATCGGGATCACGTCGCTGCACATCAGTGGCTATATGAAGACTACTTCGCTCCGGAGCCGCGGTTTGGGGCCAACCTTTTCAGGTGACGTTTTATGATGCGTAGGTTACTGTTTATGCGTATCGTTGACGCTTTAGAGCGTCGATATATGTGTTTCTAGTTTAGGCACAATGCGGCTGGCAGACCCAGCCATACACCTATACAAAAGTGCACTACGGCAATCATGCAGTTGGACTACGGAGGCGCGGCAGACATGTGGGACGAGTACCTCCACATCGGTGAGACAACTGCCCTGCATTGTCCGAAGTTTTTCTGTCAGGGCATCATTGAAATATTCGGTGAGCAGTATCTTCGAAGCCCTATCCCCGAAGACTGTCAGGATCTGATGCAGATGCACGGGGAGAAGCATGGGTTCCGGGGATGTTGGGCAGCATAAACTGTATGCATTGGAAGTTGAAGAACTGTCCCACCGTCTGGAAAGGGTTCTACACGACCGGTTACAAGGGAATGAAACCCACGATTATCCTCGAGGTCGTAGCTGATTACCAGCTATGGATTGGCATGTGTATTTTGGGGTAGCCGGGTCGAACAACGACCGCAACGTCCTCAATTCGTCGCCCCTTTTCAATGAGCAGCGCCAGGGCGTCGGTCCGACCATCAGTTTTGTCGCCAACGACAACCAGCATGATATGGGCTACTACTTGGCGGATGGGATATACCCTAGGTGGGCCCATCTTTGTGAAGACGATCAGATGCGCATCTGATGAAAGGAAGGCCTACTTTGTGGAACGGCAGGAGTCGGCGCGCAAGGACGTGGAGCGAGCATTTGGTGTGCTCCAGGCTCAATGGGCGGTAGTTAGGGGTCCAACGCGTTTGTGGCATGTCGACTGCATTGTTGATATAATGTATGCATGTATTATCATGCACAACATGATAATCGAAGATGAAGGTGTATAACTGATTAGTTGGGCCAATGACGATGTTGATGAAGCCGGGCCAAGCCACGTGTGGCCACCCCCAACGTACGAATGGGGATACCTCACGATGAAACCGGCCGCCTCAAGGCACATGCCGACATGCGCCAAGTGGATGCTCATATTCGACTCCAAAATGATTTAATTGAAGAGTTGTGAGCGCGGAAGACTGCACGACGATAGATTTATTTTTTTTTTATGTATTTTTTTTAATTATGTAAATTTGTTTAGGATGTACTTTGTTTAATTTAAATAAAATGGTTGTATTATCCCCGTATTTGTGTCGTAAAAATTTAATTCCGTGTGAATGTAATTTATTTGTTTTTTATAATTTTGTTTATTGTGGCTAGTCCTAGTGTTTGTCCAGTTTCTTGTCCACTATTGTGCAGTTGGGTGTCCTGGTGATGTGGCATGCAGTTTCTAGTCCTGATGATGTAGCAGGAAGTGTCCAGTTTCTAGTCCTTAAGCCATTGTAGATGCTCTAATTAAATTATTCTCTCTCATACCCTCTTCATTTTAGTTATTTATTGTACTTCTTATTTTTATAAATTTTTATAAAACGAGTACATAAAAGAAATTTGTCAAACTTTCACGAAGAGAGTAGATCGTAGAATCCGAAATACAAGCACATGAAACTCGAATGGATTCTCTATCTCATAATCTTTTTATTCCTTGATGACCAGTCATTATTTTTAATTTTATAGTAAATGCTATTAAATCGTGAAAGTATATTAGTGAGACATAGTATAATACACAAAAGAATTGGGATAAATGATGACATCCGAATGCACCTTACATTAATTGCCTAGTTCTCATACGATCGACAATGTGTTGAAAACTGACAGAGGCAAACACACATGAAATACAAAATGGACCACAATTCTAATTATATTATCCTAAAACTTAACAATATCATCATTACCGAGCAAAGTGCATACTTAACTTTACTTGAACACACATACACACAAACACACGTATATATATGTGTGTAAATTGTTTACAAATGAAAACAAAGTAGAACAAAGTATAAAGCCGATAATACAAAACGAGAAACCCGATAAATAACAAGCAAGAAAAAGGAAACAAACAAAAGGTCAAGACATTTTCATGGAATAAAAAGACTGCATTGCTGCATCTTGTTTTTTTCTTTGATAAATAAAAAAAGCTGATAAAATATGGGTTCAATATATATATTATATGTTCTTTTTTTTACAATACTTAATAAAGAAAAAATGCTGATAAAATGGGTTCAATTATTTGTTCTCCCACGTTTCATTTTCAGCACAAACAGAAACTGTAAATAGCTCGAAATTTGTTGTCCCATGCTTTCTCAGGAAATACAATAATTTTATTTAGTACTCCAATAATCTTCTATACATAAAAATAGCTCTTCTTTCTCAGTCCCTATATTATTCTCTGGACTCAGTTTACATTTGAATTTTCAATTTTCAAGAATGTGTGATTCCCTTTGTGTCCTTGTATTATTATTTTAACTATTTATGTGGTTATGTGTAAGCCTAACTTTACCTAAAACCAATAAAGCACATTCATCCTATCCCATATACAGACATAAACAGCCTTTACTGTTGCCAAAAGAAGAACCAACTCATCATACATACATAAATAATACTCCTACTACATATATCCTACTACATATACTAAGTAATGCATAGTATAATAAATGAAATGAAAATGTATTCCTAATTCAGGCCTTCTTATTGAATGATTGATATCATAGTATGTTCACCAAAAAAATCTAATTTTTAAACATTATAGCTAGGGCATAACTTTATTTTCGTGCAAGTGGACCCACAGCGCATGTTATTGAGTCATATCAGCATAGAATCTTGTCATTTCATGTTTAAAATTAGTGTATTAATTGGAGAACAAAATAGGGTCCAAGTAGGGTTGAAAGAGCAAAGGAGACATGATTGATAATATATATACTACACAGAGAGAGATGAAGCTTTAAATCTGTAAGGAATATTTGCTACAAAAACCTTGGAATTTTCTCCATTCTCTCTCAACAACAACAATCATCATGTTCTCTCCTTTCCCCATTAATCACCACCTCCACCACCACCATCATCATTGCATCCACCACCACTCCTCCACCACCATATATCTAGCAAGCTATGAGCTCAGATCAAGAGAAAAAGAAGATCATAGCTTCTATCTTTCTCTATCTTGAGAAGAAACAAACCCTAGTCATAAACTTGGCCTGATCAGAGAAGATGGAGGCTAGCTCAAGGAGACTTAACCACATTCTTCTTTCGGTTTCTTCGATCGATCTCTCAGGGAATCAAGCCGCTTCGGTCCGAATTCAATCTTTTTATTTCAATAATTTAATATTAGCATAAAATTAATAGGGTTTGTGTTTACTGCTTTGTTTCCTTTGATTTCATCTCAAATTTTCTTGGTGATTTTTCGTATAAATAAGCTCGAGTTGTTTGAATGATTTATTTGTGGTTTGTTGTGTGGGATTTATCTATTTTTGCTTTGTTTTCTTTGAGTTTTTTTTAAGGATCTGTCAAGAGATAATAGTATACAGACGGTGTGTTTAGATCTATGTTTACATATAGATCTTTCTATGAATAATCACTTGTTACATTTGTTCTCTCTCTCTCTCTCTCGATTGACACTTGAAACTATAAGTATGAGTTTTGATTTATGTTACACTTACTACTGTCGTAATTAACTCTAAATCTATATGACTTTTAATCTTTCAGATATTAGGGTTCTGAGTTTAGGTAACCTATCTATATATATTTTAAAACTGTTACTTAGACTTCATATGAACAGCTAATTAGCCAAAAATTTCATGGAGAAACTAAATCTAATTAATACTCCATTCTTATGGCTTTTCGTTTATTTTGTACCATATCATATATGAATGTATATCAATTATACATGGAGTGGATTTATTTGGTCAAATTTCTTAAATTAATTACTCCATGTTAATTTCAACATCGAGAGAAAAGAGGCACTCAAGGTTATAAGTTTGAAATTTTCCTGAATTAATTCTAATATTTGATCACATTCTCGGTATGTTTGAGTATCTTAAGGTTTCTTGATAAAAAAAATGCATGATCTACCATTTTAATTTCGACGTATCACCACCATATTAATGGAAACAAGATTTAAAAGATTGTAGTAAAAGGGAAGAGATATTGCCCGCGTCGTCACGGAGTAAACAAGGTTGTTTAATTTTGACTTAATTTTTTTTTTAAATTTCATTCTATCAATGGCGGATCCAGGTAAGATTGGGTTGGCCAGTCTTAGCACCGCCCATTAGAGCCTAAAAACTCCATGAAATCCGGCTTGGCTAGGCACACAACCTTTCTCTTCCGATGTTGACGATATGATGGCCTTTTGCACTTTATTACAACCTCATGAATTTCATTTTAATTAGGTATCCGATATTGCATGCCATATCCGAACATCTCCCTCTCTTTCTTCTCTTTTTTATTACACCAATGTTGTTCGCTTATAATCTCAACACTGACTAATCCAAAATTTATCTATTTTTGTTAAAAAATTAGTATCGTGTAAGGTTTGGATTATTTGATATACTTATTTAGTAGTATTATTTAAATATTTATCCAAAAATGTCTTAAAAAATATAAGTGACCAATGATCAAATTTAATTAATTCAAGCACCCATTAGAAAAGTAAACGCAAAAGTTGAAAGAACAAATTTACATTACTCCAAAATGGCAAAAACAGTAAAAAAGAAAATTAAAGGCAAATTAACAATTGTACTGCTAAAATATGAAGCGTTTGAACTTTGAATAAAAGTTGCTTTTAGCGGAATAACTTAGTTGTTAGGGTGGTCTGGTTAATGTTTTGACCCTGATAAAGTTATCCATACTTTACCAGCTTTCATTCCACTTTCTTCTCAACTTTGATTGAATTTTTTTGTGACAAAACACAATGAGATGATGGAAACGTGGACCTTTAGCATAAAGTGATTACTTTTTCAACATTTTAAAATTATTTTCTATTTTTAAATAGCTATAAAACAAAATCTATGTAGTTCTTTGTAATCTATATTCATAAAATATATCAGAGTTAATTTCTACTTTATGATGTACTACTTTGTGACATCTATTTTACTTAGATCAGATTCAGGTCATATAAAACTGTGTTATATATGTTCAGCCATTCGGAAACTTTTTACTCCAAGTAAATTGACAATTGGCGTTTATAATTATTTCTCAATCATAAGCTTAAACTATTGAAAGAAAAGACATGAAAAATAAGATATTCAGTATTTTGTGTAAACACTGTAAAAGATTATGTTAAAGGTGATTTTCATCTTTTAAAAAGTACTACTAGTACTACAACTCTATATTCTCTCTCTATATTTTGGGTTGCTAAATTATTAAAGACTGTTGATCCAGTAATGTAATGGGCCAGGCCCACTGATGATTCCGTTTTAAAATAACGGGATTCGCGGAAAGGAGTGGCGCCAAACCATGTTGATTTCTATAAGCGCCCAAGCTTATTCTGTGTTTTCTTTGAGGACTTTCTTCAAACACATTCCGGCAATTAAACCATCAACGCTAAAACTTCGCCATTTTTCCGCCGCCGGTATCTCAGGCACCTCCGTTTCCGCAGCTGGTGCCCTCAATTTCGAAGCCTTGACCTCACATCAAAAGCATCAAGTTCGTCTCTACATTGACTCCCTCCTCGAATGGAACCAGGTGCTACACTTTCGCCGTACATTTCGATTCCAATTGTTAGATTTTGCGTAATGTTGATCGGAATTCGGTCGTTTTGGATCTGCAGAAAATGAATTTGACGGCGGTGAAAGAGGAAAATGAGGTGATGGAAAGACACGTGGAGGACTCCTTGGCGATTATTGAACCTGTTCGAGATTCATATATGTTGCGCTGCGGGGATTCTTTCGAAAATTTGAGTGTTGTTGACGTTGGAAGTGGAGCTGGGCTTCCTGGAGTGATTCTGGCCATCGCATGCCCTAGTACTGATCATGATCATGATTCATATTTAGGCTCAGGGATATTGAGTTGTTCCATATTTTTTCATTCTCACGGATGATTTTGTGGTGCTTAGGTTGGAAGGTGACTCTGTTGGAGTCCTTGAATAAGCGTTGCGTCTTCTTGGAGCATGTCGTTGGCCTCATTGGCTTGCAGAATGTTCAAATTGTACGTGATCGAGCTGAGGTACATTGAGTAATAATATCTCTACACTTATTGCTTTGTTTTACACTGTTTCATCATTTTGCAGAACCAGTAGATTGATTTTTATGTCAAAGTGGAATGTGGTTGGTTAGTAAAATTTACGATTCTAGCTGTTTCTGTGGTATTGCTTACAGTTGTAATAGTGTTAATGCCGTATCAGAATCGATCTGTTTTTCGATGTTTAACTCGATTTGGGTTTATGCTCATATATATAATGATCTTTGTAGGACAGGCTGCAGGACAAAACCTTGACTATAGAGAGAACTTTGACATTGCAGTTGCTAGAGCAGTTGCAGAAATGAGAGTACTGGGTAAATACTGGTATCTTATTTCTTTAATATTTGGTTTGGACCATCTATTGTTGTCTAAATGTTTTCTTTTTTGTTGACATGAAGCTGAATATTGTCTTCCTCTAGTCCGTGTTGGTGGTTTGTTTGTGGCAGCAAAGGGTCATGATCCACAGGTATGATAATTCATATGGAGGGTTTAAGTCCTTTCTGTTACTTATCATTTTTACATAATTATGTGATCATTATGTTTAGTTTTTTTCTCCTATGGTTTCATTATTAAATGCTTTGATTCTAGAAATGTGCGTACACGGTACATCTGTACTTGATTTTGTATTGGCTTATGCAAAAATTTAGAGGTATTTGCATCTCACTCTTGGATCTTATAATCTAATACATCCATACCTATTGCAAAAATCATTTCTAGGAGGAAGTTGCAAAAGCTGAAAGAGCTATTCATTTGATGGGTGCTTCTCTCTTGCAAACATGCTTCGGTATGCATCTCTTATATTCAAATTTCATCTTTCTGTTCTACTGATTGTATAGCATTAATTTTTCCAAGATTGCCGTGTTAACTCTCTATTTTTCCAAGATTGTTGTGTTAACTCTCTATTTTTCCACATATTCTCCTCTTGGTTTCTTGACCCTATCGACTTTATCTATCTCCCGGAAATCCCATGACAGGCCTTATGGAATCTGGGAAATTGTAAAAGTATCTACACTGTAGTTGTTCTCCCAATACCTGTCTTTTGATTACTGCAACACCTTATACTAATAATAATCTTAATACATTTGCCTTAAGCTAGAGCTGTTTTCCATGTTAATCTGAGCCATCAAATGTTGAGTGCAAAACCAAGCTGAACTTGTGTAAACTGCTAACAAAATCTGGTGATCTAATTCAGTGGAGTCTCACAGCAAATTTGGACAGAGAACAGCCATTATATGCCTGAAAGATGGTCCGACCCCTAGAAAATATCCTCGGGCACCAGGTATTCCTTCAAAGCTCCCACTATGATGTTAAGACTAGACCAGCAAGGTTTGGTTAGCAGTCTGTCTGCTGTCTTATTTATCATATTAACTAGTTTCTTCTGGTGAACAAGATTCAAGGGAGAAACACAGTAATGTACATCATATCTTGGATATATTTTGCTCCCGTTGCTCCCCTCGCCAATTAATAATCTTGTGTACAAGTATGTATTTGTTTGTTTTTCTAATGCCAGTCACACAACACAAGCTTCTTTGGTATACCACTTACATTGCCCGGGTGCATCTTGCTGAACCAAAATCTGTTTTTGAGATGTATTATCTGCTTACATTTAGGCCAGGCAAACTTGGGTCGGACGGCCTGAGATGAGACAAATGCATGCACTTAGGAGGTATTTATGAGACTAATTAGGGTTACACAAAGTTATTAGGATTCATAGTAACCTATATGGCAGACTGACGCCTACCCGAAATTGTACACACATCCGCAACTGAATCACCACATTGTTATCGAGTTGAACCAAACATAAATAACATCGAAAGCAGCTTATTGAAGCTTTGATTATGATGTAGATCAGTTATAGTATCAAATCCTACTTTGCAATCATTCTAAAATTGCCATTAAGCTATCTAGCTAGCTACTCTAGAGCATTTCCTCCTTTGCTTTCTTATAAAGGTTCCCTTGACGATTAACCATTGCGGTTTACCTAAATTGCTTGAATGCTGAAAAGGTGGGTGTTGGAGTGTAGATTTTAAGACTAGTTTCTTTCTAGTAGTGAATTAGGTAAAACCACAAACTACACAATTGCATTTTGGTAACTACTTAAAATATAGTATAAGGTGGGTTTTGTATTTACTTTTTACCTTCCATAGCCTTTCACCTAGCAAGCGAATACCCCCAAAAGGTGTAACGCACTCGGTCTGGTCCCTATTCTTTACAAGTTACAACACTGACATACTCACATGACCACAACTAGTATCTCTTGTTGCACAATGAGTGCCACGTGTCAATAGAACTCACAAGTTTTGCTTAATTTCTTTTTGAATTGGAACAGTGTTGGTTTTCACCATTTGAATGTTTCGAGATATTCAAATCCACAAAAATGACGTGTAGAAAATAACTAAAAACATCCATAAGCATATTGTTGTTATAAAGTACTCCCTCCATTTCTTCATAGTTGAGTCATTTTTCCATTTCGAAAAGTTTTTTCATAGTTGAGTCATTTCTATATATGGTAACTTTTTTCTCTTTCTTACTTTACTCTCTCTTACTTTATTCTCTCTACTTTATTCACTTTATACTTTATTCTCTCTACCTTTTTCTCTCTCTTACTTTTTATCTATTTATAACACACCCAATATTATTTTCTAAAACTCCGTGCCGAAAAGCTTCGCCTCAACTATGGCGAAACGGAGGGAATATCCATTATGTATGATTGACATATACTTTCTCCGTTCCACAGTAATAGAGACATTTCATTTTGCGCACTCATTTTGAAAAAATAATTATAAATAATTAAAATGGAGAAAAAGTAAAGTAAGAGAGAGAATATTGTAGATAAGACTTTTCTCTATATTATTCTCTCTTTTACTTTACTCTCTCTCAACTTTTACTATTTAATATCATTTTTTCAAAACGAGTGCAGAAAATGAATTGCCTCTATTACTGTGGAACGGAGGGAGTAATAACTACTCACTTGCTATCAGGGATAAGGGTAATCTATGTTAGAATAATAGAATGTATATGCTAGATATTACGGGAGTTGGGTACGATCTCATTCATAGAAGCACATATATATGTAGGAAAGAGTAACCAAACAATTGGTGATTGGAGGAGTAGCTCATTAGATTTTACGAAAGTTATGTATGATCTCATTAATTGAAGCGTATATGATATATATCGGATATACTAATCTAACAATTAGTGATTGGAGGAGTAGTTAACTAGTCATTCAAATTGATCTTTTTGTACTTCACATTTTCAATGTGAGACAATTTGCTTGTAAAAATCTAAACAAGATCACCGATGGTACTCATTACCTCTGACGACATATTCGGTTTGAGCATGAGAATGCTCTTGCATCATGTTAAATTTATGAGGACTAGGTATAATTTAATTCATTGAAGCTTATCAAATACTACATGATGGGAATGTCAATCAAACTAGTGAGATTCTATTCCAAAACCAGGTGATGGAATGAGTGACTCGTAAATAGTTTTTACTCATCTAGTAAATCGATTCCATTTTTTTGGCTTACAGCTCATATTGGTATATGTATGTATGCCTCTGCATCCGACATGCTACAGCTTAAATAGCATGACCAAATTATATAATGCATTGGACTTACTATGTCTATCAGCTGAAAATATATAAGGGACATTCTAAAATAATACTATCATTCCCTAATGGTACAACTCGCTTCTGCATATGTCCTCTCTTATTGCATAATTAATTACTTACTATACTTTTTTGAGCATGCCAAATCATACCTTTACACACTGTAAGAAGAAGGGATCTACTTGATCTGGTTTAGACAGCCAAATGGCATCCATCAAAATAATAAAATATAAAAGTTTGAAATGATATTTTATGATTTGTGATTTAGTGGAGTCATATATTATTAATGTTGCCCCATTTTAGTTATAAAGCTTTCGCAGAAAAGCCTTGGTGGTTGGCCACCCTGCTCTACCATATTGGAGTCTGCTTTCAGAAGATTGAATTGCGATAATAAATATGCACGGTCTTCTAGAACACTAGTCAAATTTGTATCGACACAACTTCAAAATGATCACACTCGACAAACCTAAATCGTAAACTTAGGAAATATGTTCAACATCATTACATCTATAACTTAATTATACATCTTGTTTATCAGTTTTTTTCCAAGTTAAACGGAAAAGAATAAACTAGGCTTTGATTAATTTTCTTTTTTGCGTTTTCTATATTTAAAAATTTCATGATTTGTCGGAAAATTTCTCTACGCACTTGTATCGTAGTTGTATTAAAACACGGATGAAAGCTTTTAGAATGAAATAATGTCGTTTTTAAGAAAATTATCGAAAAGCTCAAATATAATAATAAATGACTTACCTCATATACAAAAAAAGAGAATTTTGGATAAAAATATATGGGTAAATTATTCAAACAATGAATTTTTAGGTTAAATTAAATTATAATCTTTTCTGCACTTTTTATAATCAGTTTGAAAAATAGTTAATTTAGATTTATTTGCAATTATTATACAATGAAAAATTTGTCCACTTAGAGAGTACATTGTTGACGTTCAACCAAATGCCGTTGTTTTCTTTATATATAGACAACATAGTGTAATTCATCGGCGATGAATCCATATAATTTTTTGGTTGTCATATCAAATTCAAATTTCACCAAAATATGTCGTTAGATAATTGCGAACACATTCAAATTTCATGATTTTTTTCGTTTGATTTTTTAAGTATCGATAAAACCAAAATTTGATCAAAATTCATGATTTCTTCGACAATTGGCCCTAATACTTTCTCTCGTTCAAGTGTAGCTTCACCATTGAGTTGTAGTATAATGATCCGAAGAAAAAAAATACATGAATTTGAACTTATGTTTTGTTTATATTTAGTTAGATATGTTTTGGTTTAGCCTTTGGGATTGGCAAGAACAAGTAACAACGGTAGAATACAGAAGCGTTGGAAGTTCATTAGCGTGCACATTAATTATGTGGATGGATGCTTAATTATTCTCACATATTAATTACCATGATTAGGTACACCTGTCAATATCCTTACGATCCCATTCCATACAAATCACGACCATATATTCACATCATTCATAAGCACCATCGTCATAATCCATGAAGATAAAGGAGTAAGTATAAAATAACAATACCCATAAAGGAAAACACTTTTTTTTGCACTTTATAATCACACTTTCTGAAAAAAAAATGCAAAACAAGTTCTTCTTAAATCTTCTAATAATAATCATTAAATGAATCTTATATAGATAGGCACAATTTCCAGACTTTAATATCACAATCAAGAGCAGCACTGTAGAGAAGGCAGGTGTTGTTTGATGTCGCATCAGAAGAAGCATGAACCGCAATGCACTTGATCGGGCCTCGATGCCCTTCAAGAATCGCTAAACACGCATACGACGCTTTCCCAATCCCTCTCCAAACCCTCACCGTTTGATCCGCAGACCCACTGCAGATCACATGCTCCGCCACCGCAGCCAAGCACAGCACCGCCTTTGTATGCCCCCTCAGCACCGCCATTTCAGCGCCGCTTTCGCTCCTCCACGCGCACACCAGCGCGTCCGACGCGCCGGAGTATAAGACCGCGCCGTCGCCGCTCATCGCCAGGGCATTGACGCCAGCCTTGTGCTTCGACAATGTAGCGTCCAGTGAGTAAGACTTCTCGCCTTGTTTCCTCCTCCACACCTTGATCCTCCCGTCGGAGGATGCCGTGTAGACGGCGCCGTCGCTGTTGACAGCGACGGCGTTGATAGCGTCGTCGTGCGCGTTGGGGACGGACTGGAGGCACTTGAAGTCTCCGGTCCGCCATACCTTGAGAGTTCTGTCCCATGAGACGGAGTAGAGGAGTGAGTCGTCCTTGGAGAGGGCGAGCGCTGACACGGCGTCCACGTGGTGGACCCACGTGGACGTCTTGTGGCGGCGGACCTGGACGTGGTTCCCGGGGAGGAGGAGCTTGGCGGCGCGGTCGCTCAGGGTCGGGAGCGTGGCGAGCTGCGTCATTTTGTTGTGGTGGTGGAGTTTCCAGACGCGGATTTTGTGGTCTTGGTGGGCGGTGATGAGCTTGTCGGAGGAGGAGGCGACGATGGCCTTCACGGCGCCTTCTCCCGCGGCGGCGGCGATCATCACGGCCTCGTGTGGTGGGGTGAGGGTGGCGCGGTGGATTTGGCCGGAGGAGGAGCCGGTGAAGAGGTGGTCGGCGGAGAGGGCGAGGGCGGATGTGTAGGAGGAGGCGTGGCCCTTGAGAGTGGCGAGGCAGTGGTGGTGGCTGAGGTGTGGTGGTGATGAAGGGCCGTCAATGCTTGAGGTGCAAGTTTGGTGATCATTTGGCCACATTTTGAAGTAGGGAGGAATGTGGAATTAATGAGATTACATTGAGGTGAAAGGGAGTGAGCTGATATTGAGGTGCAAAGAATACCTCAACTTTGTTTTCTAGTGTTAGGCTTTCTTACTGTGGGATCTATATATATAGGGGCATTCAACTTTTAGTGCATAATTGCACATATATTTTGGCCATATGATTAACATATAAATGGTTCAGATATTATCTATACATGTTCATTATAAATATAACAGATCTCCATTATATGTGCAATATATTTGTCTAAACTACATTTATTTGTTAATTTTGTGCACTGTGTCTTTAGAGATTTTCTCAATTCTTGTGGAGTATGATATTTAAATTTGGAGTGTTTCTGTTAAGATTTTTGTGGTGTCTTTCCTCTATAGAATTAATAATTCTAATTTTTGTTTTTTTTGTTTTTGCGGTGTTTTCAAAAGTTTTTTCCATTATTGCGAAGAATGACTAGTAAATCAGTGGGTAAATTTCTTATATACGAATAGTAGTAGTAAAAAACTAAAAATTGCGACTTGGAAATCAGTGGGCAAATTTCTGAAATACGAATAGTGGTAACAAAACATAATATCACTACGACACTACACAATAAATGCATGATGAAAAAGTGTGCCTACATAATGGACAATTTTATAACTATAATGCAAACATTATACTAATAATTAAACAAAATTCACAACACAGTATACGCAAATTAATATTCCTTATTCGTCATTTTTTATTACTACTATTTATGATCATTATATCTTGTAATTGAATGGCTATATTGGTTATGTGTTCTGAATACATTTCTATATATATATAGAAATGTTATGTTAAATCTCTCATTTACTAGTACTGTTTTGTTTTACGGATGATATCATTTTGGAGTAATTGAGTTAGAAATCCAAATTTTGATTTTGTACGGATAAAAGAACTTCCTATATATGTAGTATGTTAGTACTATTGTTCAAGTCATCATGGCAGATTAATTAATTTGATAGATAGATATAGTTATTCATGATAGTAATCTGATTCAATATCATCGAGAGGTAATTCATTCGTTGAATTTACAGATAGTAGATTTATCAACCTTTGGAGGATTAAATCCTGCGTTATTGAGAAGTAAAAAAACGATGAAATTACGGAAGTAAATATTTGTATTTATTGCTACTGCACTATTTATTATCGTTCCTACCACCTTTCATTACGTAAAACGGTCCGTCTAAATGATTGATTCGTTTGAATTTTCAAATGAATTTTAAAACATTCCTTCAAAGTTCCTGTCCAAAATGTACGAAAATGTACGAATTAAAATGAAAGGGATCCAATTTCACGTCTTAACTTAAAAAAAATGTGCACATTATAATAGAAATTATCTAAGAGATAGATAGTATAGTAGGAAAATGAATGTATTTACAACTATAGAGAAAATTGACAGATCAAGTTTTAATTTTCATGTACTTTATAAAATTAATAACATCAATAATAATTTTTGAAATATTAATTAAAATCAAAATAAATATAAAAATAAAATAATACTAATATTATATAACGTGTATATGGAGTATATAATTACGTGCCTACGTCATACATATATAATGGAAGCATGATAATAATTAAAGTTAGAGTGCTTTTTTTTGTGTTTTGAAGGTATGAAGAGTTTCATGCACTTCCATGTATCATAATGAATATTTTATTAAACATGCACAAAACCTCACTTATTTTAGTTGTTAAACTAAGTATGTGGTGAATAATTAAAGTTTAATCATTACAAAAATTAATATCAAATTATGTGTCGTCTCAACTGCATGAATAATGCAAGTTATTGGCCAATATACAAGTGTAGAAATAACTTGCTATGCAAATAAACTTTCATTGTTAATCAAGATACTGCAGTATATACTATTGGGGGATGCAGGAATCACATGTGAATAATTAATCAAAACTATCATTTTCAGTATTTTTTTTTAAATACTCCGAACTCCGAAGTAGACTGTATAAGAGGCCAAAAAAGCTTGCAAATAGTAATTTCTTTCAAAAATTTCGTTTTTATGCTAAAATGAGTAGAATTAGACCAAATAGACTAAATTTAAGGGTTCAACCATTCACGGTCGGAAAAAGAAAATGCTTCTACAACAATTTAATTGTGGTATGTCCAATCTATGACATGAACTATTGGTCCTCATTAATGTTTATATTTATTTTGACTAAGTTTGTACTACAATAGATACCTAATATTGTTCCACGTCCCATTGTCTCCATCACATTCTAACTTCACTATAATTTGCTGCTGCTGATTAGTGCTGAGTCATTGCCCTCTTTTAGTCCTGTAGTTTGCCCAAGGCACCATACTTATCCACACTTTAACAAATATACTAACTACATTTTTCTATATCTATTTAGATAATGCCTTTTAATACTATATTGAATAATGCGCCTATATGAACTTTTTATCTATTAGAATCATGCTTTTATGAGAATCCTAAATCACATAAAGATCAATATTTTATAGGAGTAGTATTTATTACTAATATATATATCTCATATATAAGAAAATATTTTGTATGATAACAATCATGACTCAGCTATGTAATTAAAGGGAAATTGTATTCTCATTCATTAGTTTTACTCAACCAATAATTGAAAGAAAAAAATTCTAGGAAACATGTTGATAATAGCATGTTATTTTAAGATACTCCATATATTTTGAACTCAAATTTAGTTGGTGGGTACATGTCTAATTCATAATATCATAATTAGATCAAACACATTGTTCTTCATAGTCCTCTTAATTAGAAACTTGCTCCTGATCGAATTCTTTGTCTTTAAATAATTCATGTGCATTGATTATAGAAAAAATTATTTGAAAGATTACTAAAAAAGGCTAATTGATTTAGGTGAAAATTGAATGCGTTGTAGGTAGGTGTTATGGAATGGGTTTAAACATTGGGATTGACCTAGTAACAATCCTCACCGAAAGTAGGCCTAATGCATCTTATCCTAGCTACATATAGTTATGATTTCCATAAATCACTAGTTTCCATTCCCCATAATTACTAATACAAGCAATCTTCATTAATCTACAAACAAATTTATTAATCTTACATCAAGCTCATGTGCATTTTCTGGTTTGCCTTTATGAGTGAATATGGTAGGGTACTTGATCAATTTGGGATAGGCCTATTCAAACTTCTAGTGATTTTTGATTGGATTCTTCCTATCCAAGAAATATAACAATAAAACAAGAAAATGAAATAAATGAAAATAGGATGGTCCTGCTTCTGTAAGTCAAAGTAAAGTGAAAAAAGATAGAGCAATCAGATTCAAGGTTGTTTATGCATTAAGGTCGGCCCATTAATTACTGTCAATTTTTTCAATAATTAAATGGGCTTACATTTTATTGATGCTTCCAATGCTGAGTTACTTTGTGCACTTGTTCAAGATCGAGTAATACCAAGGCCAAGACATGGGATATCCATTGGCAATTCAAATAACTACTCCATCATTTTGTTAATTTGCAGGCACCTTAATAGTATCATATTTTGTAGCAGATTGTTATTTATATATTTTACTCCGAAAGTGAATGTTAAACTCGCGATGTGATGGGGCGAGAGATAAGAGCATCTCCAATAGCGGCTAGCCGATTCGCGTCGCTAGCCGGTCGGCTAGCCGAACTATTGGAAACGGCCAGCCGCGAATCAGCAAAAAAATCGGCATGGGCTAGCCGATTTGAGGACGCTGGCCGCCATTGTGGCGAGCCGATCGGCCAGCGATCGGCCAACGCTATTTTTAAATTTTTTTTATGCATTTTTTTAATGTATTTTTTTATGCATTTTTTTATTGCATTTTTAATGTATTTTTTTTATAAATTTTTTTAATTATGTAATTTTAAAATGGGCATACAGAAGACGAGCTAGGCCCAATACAAAATTAAGACCTAAAACAGAAACATGTCATAGCGTCGGCAAACTATAACGGATTCAAGGCATACTAACATTTTTTAATGTATTTTTTTAATAAATTAATGAGGAGTAGAGTGGGGCGGTGGCTCGTGTGTGGAAGCCTGGATTTTTTTTTATTATGTAATTTTTTTGATTTTTAGTTAATGTACTTTTTTTTTATTTAAATAAAATTAACGAATTTTTCCCGTATATGTGTCGTAAATTTAATTTCGTATTTTGTGTTTAATTCCGTAAATGTAGGTGTTTTTTAATTATTTTTATTGCGGCTGGCCTATGACTGACCTAAGGCTAGCCTATTTGAGTAAAATGTTGATGTGTCAGGTGGATTTTTAGTGCTGATGACGTGGCAGAGAAAGAGAATGGTTGGCCTATGACTGACCTATTCTTATTGTGGATGCTCTAATAGACACTCCCTATGAAAAATCACCATTAAGTAACAAAATAAGGGTACTAAACTACTAATAACTTTACTCATCCATTAAATTTCCTCTGTTCACGAAAAGTTTGACACAATTTTCTTGTTGCTGATTCGTTCACAAGAAAAATGTTATTTTCTATTTATAATACTCTCTTCGTTTTTTAAAAATAATAACTATTTTTATTTTATGGACCGTTCCTTAAAAATAGAAATTTTAAAATCTTTCTATATTAGGACATGGACCCCACAATTTATTAACTCTACTTTAATTACTTTTTCTCTTCTTCTCTATTACTTTATTCATTTTTTATATTCTTCTCTCTTCCTTTACCAATTCTTCTCACTTACTTTACCAATTATACATTAAAACTCGTGTCGTTTTAAATGTTTCTATTTTTTGAATACGAAAGAAGTATTATGCATTAGAGTTCACACAATTCACACTATACACCGCATATTTAAAGTGATACTCATATTCCACTCATACACTACCATATTAAAACTTGTAGTAGTATCATTACCATTAGGGGTGGGTCGATACGATATATCGTATCGAAAACGTTGTATCGTGTATCGTATCGAAAATATCGATATGAAAGAATTTCATATCGTTATCGTATCGAAAGTTTCGATATATCAAATTTTGATATATCGAACTTTCGATATAAAAAAATTTCATATCGTTATCGTATTGATATTTCGATATATCGTATCGAAATTCGATATATCGTTAAATATCGATATATATCGAAAATTTCGATATATATCGTATTTTCGATATAAAACGATATATCGCGATATAAGGAAATTCATATCGTTATCGTATCGAAAACTTACGATACGGTATTGTATCGTATCGAAAATTACGATATATCGAAAATTCGATAATTTTTCGATATTTTTCAATACGATACGAGCGATATATCATTTTTTCGATATTTTTCCCCAG
The DNA here is from genome assembly GCF_023119035.1 of Salvia hispanica. Lineage (NCBI taxonomy): Eukaryota > Viridiplantae > Streptophyta > Magnoliopsida > Lamiales > Lamiaceae > Salvia > Salvia hispanica. The sequence goes on along the minus strand of NC_062965.1, from coordinate 30,410,895 downwards.
CCCTAATTACCATAGCCCATATACAAATGTGACAGTTTTTTGAACGGATTTTTTACTTTTCCCTAATCAAGTTATTATGTACTTGTTGAAACTTTAATTTTCATTAATTCCATTGATAATTTTAAATTGGAAATTTTATCCGGAAAGTAAATATAAACTTTTTTTTTTATGTTTTAGAATAAGTACTAGTACTACAATTTAAAGCCGATCTCAGTTAAATCTAGTAGTACTATAATTTTATTAAAAAAAAAACGTACAAACATATATACCCATTGTCTTGTTCAGGTACATTTTATTTTGTAGAGGCAGACATTATTCCTTCCTATTCCGGAATAAAAAAAAATACTATGATTCCGCGAAAGCCAAACCATTAATCAATCAGCATTTTGTTATATTGTGAAAACACAATTATTTATTTGTGGAAAAAATTAGAATAAATACTCATATAATTGAGGACTCAGAATATAATATTCTTAAATTTTGAATTTAATTGAAATTAGTTTTGAGTTCGGAACGGAACAATAAAAAAACTCTCTGGAGATTTTTGTGCTTCTTAGTTCTCAAACATAAATGGTCAATCCAAATCTTTCCATTTTGTTCATATTAAACTCAATGATACCCGAATTAGAAAGTAGAAAAAAAAGGCTAGGTAAAGAAAAGAATAATTATTTACAAGAATGCACGATACATTAGAGCTCCTAATTCTTGCACTTGTACCAATTCTATGAACCATTGCAATTGCAAACTAAATAAATATAACAAGAATAAAATTCAAAACAACGTGAAGAGCTCAATCTTTTATTCAAAATACATTTCTTTCTCTTATGTCAAAGAACGTGGATGCTACCATGACTCTCTGCTCATATCATGAATCAAATAGTTCATTATGTTTCGTATCTAATTACAAAATAAATGACTAATAATATTCAAACTATATAGAGAGAGATGATTCATATATATCGTACATAGAATTGATCATCTCATTAGCTTGCTCAATACAAAACAAGATGATGAGAGAGTCATCATCACGATCACGTTACATACTGCCCTTGCTCGCTGCCTTACTTTCCCTCCACCCAACCATCATCTCTGCATTCGACTACGGTGACGCCCTCAGCAAGACTTTGTTGTTCTTCGAGGCACAACGGTCGGGTAAACTACCTGCGAACCAGCATGTAAAATGGCGCGGTGACTCAGGCCTTGGCGACGGTCATGGCCAAGGGGTTCGTACCTTAGACTTCACACAATCTAATCTTCTTTTGGGTGCGAAAATACGAGTAAGCGCATAAACATAAAACACGTTTTCTCTACATTAACAGGTGAACTTGGTTGGAGGATATTACGATGGGGGAGATCATGTAAAGTTCGGGCTGCCCATGGCGTTCGCTTCGACGATGCTGTCGTGGAGCGCCGTTGATTTCAAGACAGAGTTGGTGAAGTCCAATCAAATGGGACCCACTTTGGAAGCCATCAAATGGGGCACAGATTACTTCATAAAAGCTCATCCTCAGCCTAATGTTCTTTGGGGACAGGTACACAATCCTACACTATTTTATGATCATAAGCTCGTCACTCCACCGACTAGACCGCATGTGTGACAACTTTACAACTACTTCTTTCCGGTTCTGACAATGGCAGGTCGGAGACGGAGTGTCGGACCATTACTGCTGGGAGCGTGCAGAGGATATGACAAGCCCAAGGACGGCGTACAAGCTGGATCCCGAGCATCCCGGGTCGGACCTCGCGGGAGAAACCGCTGCTGCCCTGGCCGCTGCCTGCCTTGCCTTCAAGCCTTATGATTCCGCCTACTCTGACCTTCTGCTAGTGCATGCTAAGCAGCTTTTCTCATTTGCAGACAGATTCAGAGGCTTTTACCATGATTCTGTTCCATGTGCAAAGCAGTTCTATACATCAACTGGTTATTCAGTATGTGTTTGAATCCATCTCCAAGATTATTTTTTCTTCAAAAAATGTTGTGTTTCTTGAACTGACTCTGGCACTTTTGCATCCTAGGATGAGCTGCTGTGGGCTGCAACGTGGCTGTATCGCGCTACAAATGACGAGTATTATCTGAAATATGTCGTCGAAAACTGTGAGTCATTGGGTGGAACTGGATGGGCTGTGAAGGAGTTCTCTTGGGACAACAAGTATGCTGGAGTTCAGATTGTTCTGTCAAAGGTAATACCCCACAAATTCTTACAAAAGGGCTCATTATATCCTACTTATAAGGTAAAATTAGTCGTAAAACGGTTACCTTGTGGTCTGAAATGTGTGTAGGTATTGATGGATGGAGGTGGAGGAGCATACACTTCCACACTGCAGCAATATCAAGCCAAGGCTGATTACTTCACATGTGCCTGCATGCAGAAGAACGACGGCTACAACGTCCCAATGACTCCTGGTGAGTAGCATCAGCATCTCGATTTCATCATTTTCGACCATATTCTTGCAGGAAACATCCATTTTTGAACAATGTTGTTATGGTTCTCTTTAGGTGGACTGCTCTATCTACATCAATGGAACAATCTACAGTATTCTGCCTCTGCTGCATTCGCTATTGCTGTCTACTCCGAATATCTTGCAAAGGCGAAAGGCGTTGTGAAATGCCCAGAAGCCCAACTCCAGCCTCAAGATCTCCTAGTGTTTGCCAAATCACAAGTATATATCTTATCATCTTCTTCTTCCTGTTTCCTGTAGAATTTGCTACTGAGACCAATCTATGGGGCAGGCTGATTACATTCTTGGCAAGAATCCCAAGAACTTGAGCTATGTAGTCGGCTGTGGTGACAACTATCCGGTCCATGTTCATCACAGAGGTGCATCTATTGCTCCCATCTCCCTTCTCCGTTCTGCAGTGGGATGCGTTGATGGATTTGAGAAGTGGTACAAACGCTTGGAGGCCAATCCTAACATCATATATGGAGCCCTTGTCGGCGGTCCAAATGCCAACGATGAGTTCATCGATGATAGATCTAATTATGAGCAGACTGAGCCAACATTGTCAGGAGCAGCCCCTCTTGTAGGCCTATTCTGCAAACTCCACAGCCTTCCTGGAAAGTCTGCAGGTAAATCGACTCCCCGTCTCTAAATCTTTCTAGAGACATTTGTTTCATGTGGTTTCAATGGAATTTGCTCAACCAAATTCGCCTTGTTTTCGCAGATTCATATAAGAAAGAAACACCGAAACCTTCCACTCCTTACCACAAGCCACAAGGTCTGAGAGATTTCTGCTTTCTTGAATTAAACACACACAAAAGCACATATGAACATAGAAAAAACAACAATTTCTCATTTGGGACTTTTTACATACAAATGATATGCTTTCCATCATAAATCATAATTTCGCCCCTTTGATTTTACAGGATCATCACCCACATCTACACCAGCCTCCACACCCAAATCAGGTGAAGAACTGAAACATAATCCCCATTTCCACATTCACATTCACATTCACACACATACTCCTATAATAATAAATTGACAATAAAGTATGGTTCTTGCAGACACCCCCATAGAGTTTCTTCACTCAATCACAAAAACATGGACTGTGGGGAAGGAAACGTATTACCGGCACAAGGTTGTAATGAAGAATGTTTCCAATAAGCCAATTTCAGAGATGAAGCTCTACTTTGAAAATCTGACGGGATCGTTGTGGGGTCTCATTCCGACAAAAGAGAAAAACATGTATCAATTCCCTCAATGGCTCAAGGTGTTGAATCCTGGCTCTGAATGCAGTTTCGTCTACATTCAAGGCGGTGCTCAAGCCAAGATTTCTATTCAAAGCTACCATTAATTTTTAAGCATTTCAATTAACAAATTTCCTACACATATGTACGACAAACAAATTAATTTGATTTTTGGGCCTTTTTGACTATTTGTATCGTAACACTTCAATATTTGTTATACTTCATTTTCATTCATTATAACTTGGGTTGGAAGTTGTATATTCTCTTTTTTGTAACACTTCAATATTTGTTATACTTCATTTTCATTCATTATAACTTGGGTTGGAAGTTGTATATTCTCTTTTTTGTTATTAATCCCATATATATAATCAGTTTTTGTTAAAAGAAGAATAATTGATCTCTCAATAGGGAAAGATGAATAATTGGTAACAATTGGGAATTTTAATTAAAAGAGTGAACTAAAAAAATAGTTATTGGATTATGTGTTTATCTCGCCGATGAACCCTGGATTTTATAAATATTCTCAGACAATCCTGGACTTTAAAAATATCCCCAAACAACCCTGGACTAAGCATTTATCTCAAAAATGGTCTTTTTTCACTGTTTCGTGACGAAGATACCCTTTTGAGGGATTTTGGGGGGTTTGGACAATTTGATCTTTTTACATTTTAAATCTGATATTATTTCAGTTATGTACTAAATCTGATATTATTTCAAAATTATCATTCTTTTTCTCTTTTGGCATCCTTCACTTTGTTTCTTTATTTCAATATTAGGTTTAATTTTATAAAATTAAATTTTAGAATTCTATTTTTATATCAATAAAAAAAATTAATTATTAAAATTACTATTAAATAACAAATTAATAGTTTTAATCAATATTTGATAGTGTCTAATATTTAATCAATAAGGTACGACGACGCCATAGTTTTAATCAATATTTAATAGTTTTAATTATAAATAGATCATATAACACGATTTAGTCAACTTCATAATATTTTTAGTCAAATTCTCCTATACATTAGATGCATATTTATTTCGGAATAAATCGTGTCATATGATCTATTTATGATTAAAATTATTAAATATTGATTAAATCTAAGGTGTCGTTGTACCTTATTGATTAAATATTAGACACTATCAAATATTGATTAAATATTAGACACTATCAAATATTGATTAAAACTATTAATTTGTTATTTAATAGTAATTTTAATAATTAAAAAAATTATTGATATTTAAAAATTAAAATTTAGAATTTAATTTTATAAAATTAAATCTAATATTGAAATAATGAAACAAAGTGAAGGATGACAAAAGGGAAGAAGAATGATAATTTTGAAATAATATCAGATTTAGTACATAACTGAAATAATATCAGATTTAAAATGTAAAAAGATCAAATTGCCCAAACCCTCCAAAACCCCATAAAAGGATATTTTCGTCACGAAACAGTGAAAAATGACCATTTTTTAGATAAACGCTTAGTCCAGGGTTGTCTGGAGATCCAGAACTATTTTTGTAGTTCACTCTAACAAAAAAAATTACTTTATCAACAACTTTTTGAATGCACAGAAACATAGATGGATTAGCTTATTTTTTCAAACCTCGAAAGTCGAAATCAAAGCGTCTTTGTTTATTTAACAACAAATTAACAATAAGCTGTTTAAAGCCACACCTCATAATCAAACTTCAATTAAAGAAATCACACACTACACACAGTGAGAGCTCACAAAGCAGAGTAATAATGGCAATCCCTATACCAAGTCGGCAACTGTTCATCGACGGAGAATGGAGAGAGCCCGTCCACAAGAATCGCATCCCCATCATCAACCCCTCCACTGAGGAGAATATCGGTCAGCTTCCGAATCTCGGATTTAATTTATGTTTGTAGTGCCTCTTTTTTTCATGATATATGTTTATTTCGTGGTGATCAACTTGTTGTAGTAATTATGTAATTGAGTCAGTGCTTGAAACGAATTGAGTCAGTGCTTGATGTGGATTGATTTCTTACTTTTGCAATTTGATTTTAGCTTTAAATTGTTTGTGTTTCAGGGGATATTCCAGCAGCTACTGCTGAAGATGTTGAAATTGCTGTTGAGGCTGCTCGCAGAGCACTTGTGCGGAATGGGGGCAAAGATTGGGCCAACGCGACTGGGGCGCACCGCGCCAAGTATTTACGAGCCATTGCTGCTAAGGTATATAAGTTCTTTTGTGGCATGCTATACTTTACTTGGTGACTCAGATTTTGCCTGATCCTTGGAGCGAATGTTGGCGTGCTTGAGTGAGGAGGTTCTTGCTATAGTCCTATTGGAGTATATTACTTGTTCAGTCTGTTATAGTGTTGTAACACGTGAAATACATGCTCATTTAACTATATAGTGACTAAATCTTTTGGGAACGTATACTTATCCTTTCCGAATTCCGTGTATAGATAACAGAGAAGAAATCATATCTGGCAAAACTTGAAGCCATTGATTGTGGGAAGCCATTGGAAGAAGCAGCTTGGGATATAGTATGTTTTTCATACCCACAGATACATTTGCGTGGCCCCTGTGTCATACAGTACACTTACTTGCTAGTTGCTTCTGTCTTATCCAGGATGATGTTGCTGGATGTTTTGAATATTTTGCTGATCTGGCTGAAGCATTTGATTCAAAGAAAAAGACTCCTGTTTCTGTTCCCATGGATACGTTCAAGTGTTATGTTTTGAAAGAGCCCCTTGGGGTAGTTGGGTTGATTACGCCGTGGTAGGTGATATTGCTTGGTTTGTTGAATCATGTATCAATCTTGAAAATTTGGAATCAGACAAGGAACTTTGTTTCTTGGAGGCAATCTGAGTGCTTTTTCATTCCCCCCCTTAATCGACTGGATGATACTCAAGAATTGAAGTAAGACAGTTAGACCTCATCCCCTAAGATATAATAGAAGTAGTTCAAGGAGCTTTTCTTGTCATTTAGAAGTTAGAACCAATGAACCATCCGATAGCATAGTAGACTGTGTAGCATGTGGAGAAGCAATCTGCTACTTGGTTACAAAGGAATTATAATGTAATCCTTCCTATTGTAGTTCCTAAAGACTTAATGAATGTTACCGGGTCTTATCCACAGTGCTATGGTAGAAGTTCACTATCAATATGATGCTGTGCAAATTGGAGTCTAGCTACACTGGCATAAGGAGCAGAAATTAGACCTAAAATTATTCTGTCGAAATTGTATATTGCAAATCACTTGCGTCTCCTATACCAACATCATAATATTTGATTACCAGAATTGTTCAGCTTCTGAATCTTGATCAACAGAACCTCCTGCTCTAGTATAATTCCCTGGCACTCTGTATATGAATGCTTCACCTTATTGAGAGTGAAAACAGAAGATGACTGACTATTTCATAGTGTTACCTTGTCTATAGCTCTTCTACATTTTGCAATTAAGGATCTTTCAATGAGTTCATATATACCTTGTCTGGGACTTCATTTTATTTGCACCTCCATCGTTTTTTTCACCCAAGAGAAATTTCTGAAAGCTACAATTAGTTTTTGTTGGTAGATATTTTCCTTCTCTTAAAGGACAGTTATTTTTCGTTGCAGAGATACTGTTGTGTAATAGAAACTGAATTATTTGATACTTGCTGTTGAATTATTATTACGAATTATTCTCTATTGTAACTTGGATATCAGTAGTGGTTGTCCTAAATTGGTCTTTTCTCATTTATAGGAATTACCCTATGTTAATGGCAACATGGAAAGTTGCCCCTGCTCTGGCAGCTGGCTGTACAGCAATACTTAAACCATCAGAATTAGCATCCATGTAAGTTTTTTTTTTCAATACTCATTCCTTCAGCTACTGTTTTTTATATTTATATGATGTTTTTTTTTCCCCTACTTGGTAACTTCAGCACATGTTTGGAGTTGGCTGAAGTGTGTCGAGATGTGGGTCTTCCATCTGGTGTTCTCAACATTTTGACAGGCTATGGTCCCGAAGCTGGTGCTCCTTTGGTTTCACATCCTGATGTAGACAAGGTCAGTTGTGACCTTCCATTCTGCTTTTCAGATTCTTGTTTTTCTTTTGAGTTGGATGTTTTGCATTGCAATGACCATCCTCCCTCCATGGTGAATCAACAGATAGCATTTACAGGGAGTAGTGCTACAGGAAGCAAAATTATGACTGCTGCTGCATCACTTGTAAAAGTATGTTATACCATGATACCTGATTACAATCGCTTCAACTATGCTAGTGTTTTAATCAACTCAAGTTTGCTAGTGTTTAACTTATAATATTGGTTACTGCAGCCAGTTACGCTTGAACTTGGTGGAAAAAGTCCAATAGTCGTCTTTGAAGATGTTGATCTTGACAAAGGTATAGGCCTTTCAAGTAACAAGTCATGTCGTCTGGTGCATTCATATTTCAAAGGAAATGCCTGTTTTCTTCCTTTGGTTCAGCTTAAACTTTAAATAGTTGAGTAATTGAATGACTAATTGCTGCTTGAGAATGAGAGGGGTAAAAGAAGAAACTGTGGTAGGGTTACACAAAATCTGATGACATATTTTCATGATAAAATTATATTTGCAACAATCTTTCTCATTGTCTTCATTTATGTCTATTATGCATACAGCTGCTGAATGGGCTCTCTTCGGTTGCTTTTGGACAAATGGTCAAATATGCAGCGCTACTTCTCGACTCATAGTCCATGTAAGTAAAGAGAATCATAGGCTCTTAGCAGTTAATCGTGCATATAGAAAAACTGAATACCATTGATAATTAAATATGTTGAAACGCAACCAAAGAAGCTTGTTTTATAAATAAAGTGGTTATTCTTTGTTGTTTTCACTGTATTCTTTAAGCATTAGTAACGTTTTGATCTTATAAAATTGTATCAGGAAAGCATTGCAGAAGCATTCTTGGAAAAACTGGTAAAATGGTGCAAGAACATTAAGATTTCAGATCCATTAGAAGAAGGCTGCAGACTTGGCCCTATAGTTAGTAGCGGACAGGTGAGATGTCTGCTTTTTTACCACTTATTACTCATAACGAAGACATTGAATTATGCCTGAAGTCTTACATATCTTGTTACGACTACTCTATCAACTGGATTCTAGATCAAAACTGTTAAGAATTTTGGTCAGTCCTCTTGAATTTGCTTCATCCACTTTCTTATCTTAATCCTTAGAGTGCAATTTGCAATACAGGAACCTCACTCTCGCAGACCATTTTATAGAAAATAACTATCCAAATCAATGGGGTCATATTATAGAAAACACAGCTGTTTCCTTTTGTCATAGACAAATGGTTGAGCATACAATGGTGCACTTTCCTTTTTTGTACTATTCAACATTTCTGGTCTGTCTTCTCAAATGCATGAACGTCTAGAGTGACAGAAAGTGGTATAACTCATTACATGATGATGATAATGTGACAGTACGAAAAGGTATTGAGGTTCATATCAACAGCCAAGGATGAAGGTGCGACCATCTTATGTGGGGGTGTGCGACCACAGGTAAAACATCCCCTCCTGCAGCCTTTTTTGCTTTACAGCATTATTTCCTAGCTTCACCACTGTACTTGCAGCATCTGAAGAAAGGCTTCTATGTCGAACCCACCATAATAACAGATGTAAAAACCTCCATGCAAATATGGAGAGAGGAAGTTTTCGGACCAGTTCTGTGTGTTAAAACATTCTCAAGCGAAGAAGAAGCCATTGAACTGGCAAATGACACACAGTCAGTAAACTTCCATCTCATAATATACATGTGATTGCATAATACAATTCCAATTCTCTTATTTGAATGGAATTTCACAGCTATGGTCTGGGGGCTGCTGTATTATCACAAGACCACGAAAGGTGTGAACGGTTAACAAAGGTGAGATTGTTTGGCATCTAACTAGTAAAAAATCAACGCGCATCTTATATTATAGCTGTATATGAAGTTATGAACTTAGAATGAATGTTCCCTTTTCGTTCTTGCAGGCCTTTCAAGCAGGCATTGTGTGGGTCAACTGCTCGCAGCCCTGCTTTTCACAAGCTCCTTGGGGAGGCAAGAAGCGCAGTGGTTTTGGGCGCGAACTAGGAGAATGGTAAGTTTGAGAGATTGACCTCTTCTTTTGTAGTATGACTGTTTCACTCCACCAAAACACGTTGGTTTCAGCCATGCTTACTCGACCATGATTCCTTCTTTCTCAGGGGGCTCGACAACTACTTGAACGTGAAGCAAGTCACAGAGTATGTGTCTGATGATTCGTGGGGTTGGTACAAGCCTCCAACAAAGCCATGAGAATCTCCAGCCAGCGATTGTAATTTCTGTGTTGTTTATTGTGTAAGAATAAGGAAGATGCTTATAATTCTTGTGAATTTTGAGCATCCATGTACGTGTAACATCCCGACTTGTCTGCACCTAAAATTTTCATTTGATTCGGAGTTGCAATAAATTTAATTCGGTGTTTGGTTCCAGTTTTCTTCTTAAACTCGTAACTTTAGATTTTACTGCATAATTTCTATGTACAGTTCGCCGAAGGCGAGTGAGTTGTTGTAGTTTGGTGATTAGAGCACACTTGAGGATTACATAGGTTTTGGTCGAACAATTAATTGTCTTCAAAGTTATGGAGTAATAAAAAAGTACTAGTATCTATTTTTAATGCTCATATTCATTGGACACAATATATAAGAGTATATATGACGATGAAATTGATTAATTTGTCATACCTATATTTTAAATGTTCTACAATTATTTTGGATCGCTCGATTCTCATATTTGTTGTAAATAAAGATCACGTCTAATCTTATTTCTTGTTCGATTGTCTTTCTTAAATGCACGGCCCTTGAAAGTGTACCTTAGTCTGTTGTCATAATACTTAAATTACATTGTATCTTGTGCTTATTCATCTGATCATCTCACTTCCACCCAGTGGTGGAACCAGCGTAGGACAAGCCCCCGCTCAAGCAGGGGCTTGGCCGGTCGCCGCCTAGTTGCAGAAACTCGGTGGAGTGCTGAAGGAAGACGATGGAATTGAGACTTAGGTTTTGATGTTTGGCTTGAATTGGTAAAATTGAATTAATTGGCCCAATAGTATTCACTCCGTAGTAGCCTAGCTATTAAGTATTTACTCAGTATTTAATTCTTGATCAAATATTCGTCTAGGGCCTATTTCTCTTTTTGACGGATAATAACTCATTTATTTTCAATTATAATTATTTCTAAAGAAGTCGTTGTATCGTAAGCTATTAGTTTTATTAGTCATATATTTATTTCTTTTTTCCATTAATTCGCCTACAAAATTATACTAGCAATTTGCAAATTCTAGTTCATGTATAAATTATGTGTGGTGTATGAATTTAATTCCTCATACCATCAATTCATATATCTATTATGTGTATTACTTCTTACTAGATTGTGTTCTCTTTATTTTTGATTTGTTTACTTTTCTTAATGTTTTATATTAATTGCTAATGAGAGAGCAAGAGTTTAGGGATATGGTTTCATAAAAATTTGTAATATTTTCATACATTTATAATCTTTGTAATTTTATTTTGAATGATTATAATATTTTGTTAATCAAATTGTCCTAGAATTTTGGCGTATGTTTTCACTTGAGAAAATATTGTTCTCTTAAACTTTTGTAAAAGGGTTATATGTAAAATTAAATATTAGTACTAAGTAAAATACTATTATCATTTTTAAATTATTTTAATATTATTAATATTAATATTTCAGCACCGGCTTGTTTATATTTCTGGTTCCGCCATTGGGCTTCCACCCATACGATTAAGTTGTAAATAAATCTTATTTAGCTTATTTCATTTTTAGTATCTCACTGTTATTAAGAGTAACCTTTTTAATTATAGAATGTCGAGGATTCCCTGCTCTGTTAAAAAACACAGCAGGGGTTGAAACGTCAGGGGAGTACAAATGAAATGCAACATAGGGAGATGAGAGAGAATTGGTGGGACCGAAGACGTACTCTTTCTAATTCTTTTGTTCACTTATCCACTTCTTTATTTCATTAAAAATGCAGTTAGCCAATTTAACTTTATTTTATTGAATAGCTATTAAAATTTTATTGTTGATTTTTTATAGTATTTTGTTTTATGAATTACGACCAATGTCACTTTTACAGAATTATTAAAAAAATAGTAATAAGATATAATTTAAAATATATAATACCAAGCCTACTGAAACAAAATAATTCTGTAAAAGAAGCATTGGTCGTAATTCATAAAACAAAATACTAAAAAAAATCTCCAATAAAATTTAGTAGCTACTCAATAAAATAAAGTTAAATTGGTTGACTACATTTTTAATGAAATAAAGAAATGGATAAGTGAACAAAATAATTAGAAAGAGTACGTCATCGGTCCCACCAATTCTTTCTCATCTTCCTATGCTGCGTTTCATTTGTACTCCCCTACCGTTTCAACCACAGCAGCCCCTGCTGTGTTTTTTAACGCAGCAGGGGATCTTCCCCCTTATTTTACAGCCATATACGAAGCCTACTAATGCTCGCTTGGACTATTGTTTGGACTACAAGAAAAAATTAAATTAAGCCTGCTGTGGTTGAAACGCAGCAGGGGATCTTCCCCCTTATTTTACAGCCATATACGAAGCCTACTAATGCTCGCTTGGACTACAAGAATAAATTAAATTAAGATATAATGATTTTGAAATGACACTATAAACGACATAAATGTTAATCAAATAAGCTAATATTCCCTTATAGAATTCATGCATTTCGAGGTGAATCTGCGTTCTAACAAATGCTATAAATCTACACGCAAAATACTCTCATATGATAAACAAACAGAAATAAAAGCAGGCGTAACAATAATCAACATTTAATTAAATGTGAAATATCGAGATAGTAGTAGAAAGTGTACACTATTATAACTAATAAGATACTCTTACCCAATCACTAAAAAGGAATTTGGGTGTTTATTTAATTTATCAAAATAAAAATGTGGCAGCCATTGCTGCGGTCAGCCAAGATCATGAGATGCCTCCTCACCAAATCATCGCTCTTGAATATCCCAATTTCTCCCAATTTTAATCGCCCTCACCAAATTCTCAGCTCTAATTTTATTTCTCACACATCTGTAAGCCAGGTAAGCATGTATAGCTCATCGTTCATTTTACGCTCAATCACACACACGGTATATGTATGGTTACTGCAGCTACTCTAATTTTCAGCTGGCATAGTACAGAGTGAGCTGATTGGCGGTTGTATTTCGGTTCTGGATTCAGGGTTTTTGGAGTTCGAATCCGCGGGAATATTGTTCGAGGTCGATTACTGGAGTTAAATCCATGGCATTGGTGAATATTGCTCGCGGCCCGGAATCCGTATCCTACTTGAACCAGCGAGAAGCTGCGGAAATTGATGAGATTCTCATGGGGCCGCTTGGCTTCAGCGTTGATCAGCTGATGGTCAGTTTCTTTACTGACTTCACTTTTTTTCAGCTTTGCTTTTCGATTGGAATTGTTAAGGAAACTATACATTTCTGAATGCAGGAATTGGCTGGTTTGAGTGTGGCCACGTCGATAGCTGAGGTGAGTTGGTTCATGTGCCAGTCTGTGATTAATGTCGAATTTGATTTTTGTTTCTCTGCAAGTTTTATGTTATTGAGTTGAAAAGTTCTTCTATAATTGTTTAATTGCATGGAATAGCGAAAAGGGCTTGATATGAATAATCGATATGTATAGTTTTGGCACTCTTTGCTAATTCTATTTTGCCTTGTGGTCTAGTTAAAAGAATTAAATAATACTTTTATCAGGTCTATAAACCAGCTGAACATAACCGTGTGCTTGCTATATGTGGCCCGGGGAATAATGGTGGCGATGGTCTTGTAGCTGCTCGTCATTTGCATCACTTTGGATATAAACCATATGTTTGTTATCCAAAGCGTACTGCTAAGGCTCTGTACAATGGTCTGGTTACACAGGTATAGAGCATATCTCATAGTACTAGAACAGAAATTACATAACAGGATCTTGCAGTAATGCTAATGCTTGATATTTTGTAGTTGGAGTCACTGTCCATTCCTTTCCTGTCAGTTGAAGACCTACCGGTGGACTTATCAACAAGCTTTGACATTGTTCTGGATGCAGTATTTGGGTTTTCATTCCAGGGTACACTTCATTACTTCCAAATTTTGTTAGTCAAACTTGAGCAAAACATGTTTCTGATATCATTTTAAAAGAACTATTGTCAAATCTGTAGGCAGCCCGAGGCCTCCTTTTGATGATATTATACAAAGGTTGGTAGCTTTAGGAGACCCAAATGAGAAGAATCAGAAATCACCTGTCCTAGTCTCAGTTGATATTCCATCTGGATGGCATGTTGAAGAAGGTGACCTGAGTGGCAAAGGCATTAGACCGAACTTGCTGGTAAGTATCATAATTCTGAAATTTACCTTTCTTCTGCAGACATTACGAACTTGTTCTCTTCTCTTCTTGATCTTGACAGGAGGTTAAATGCTGCAAATTGTGTATAGGTTTCTTTAACTGCTCCTAAGTTATGTGCCAAAAAATTCTCTGGTCCTCACCATTTCCTTGGAGGCAGATTTGTTCCCCCTGCCATTGCTGAAAAATTCAAGCTAAGCCTTCCAGAATATCCCGGAACTTCTATGTGTGTCCGGATCGGTATGCCTCCACGAGTTGACATATCAGCTCTCAGAGAGAATTATGTTTCTCCTGAATTATTAGAGGACCAAGCTGAAGCTGATCCATTTACTCAGGTATTTCTTCGCCACCAACAGAGTGATTTCATATTTAGGTTCTGGTCTTTATATAATCAACTCTAAAACTCTGAAATTATTTGCTATGACTGTGTATGTAATTCTAGTCTAGTGGCTAGGTTTATGTTGAGTTGTGTGTACTTTTATGATTTTGCCTGAAATTTCCTGTAAGAACGTTTCATCTATGTCATTTTATGATGTTGTAGTTCCAGAAATGGTTTGATGATGCCATGGCAGCTGCCTTGAAGGAACCAAATGCTATGGCCATTTGCACGGCAGGGAAGGATGGGAAACCGTAAGATTAATGTCTACCTTAGTACCTTGTTTAATTGTTCAGCAATGCTGCTGTGGCAGCTACTATTGTTTGTGTTATTGTACTATTATTCTGTTTAGGTACTATGGCAGGTTTTTTTCTTTTTCTACCAATTTTACTTCAACTTTTATATGTATTGAGACTTCCATGTACATTATATATTTGTAGTACTACTCTTTCTGTGACTCTGTCCCACTCAAGATGTCCATCTTTCTTTTTTAGTTTGTCTCACTCAAGATGTCACTTTCTATATTTGGAAATAAATCTATATCTCATTTCTCCTCATTAAAATATCCAACTACATTTTTCTCTCTTTTTACTTCACCTTCATAAAATCCCATGTCACTCGAGAATGTGGACATCTTGAGTGAGACGGAGGGAGTCTTATTTAACTGGATAGCTACTAGCAAAGATGTTTGCCAAAGAATAAGAAAGATCATGCATGCTAAATACTTCGTATATCACCTTCTCTAAAAGAATGGGAGTTTTGTAGTGGTTCTTTTACACTACAGCATATCCAAGCTTGAGATTTTTCTATGTGATGCAAGTTCTTTTGGTCTTGAGATCTTTTCCTTTTATTCTGTTAGTGAGGCTGTTCTCAATGCCTCTGAAGCATGATAGTCAAAATTATGGAAGCAGGTATCTAGTCAATATGCTTGAGGTATCTCTGCTAGTGCTGGATTGAACAAGTAGGAGGGTCGTATTTTAAATAGGTTACATGAAATGATTGTTTCTAAGACTTTAATATGCATATTGTGAACTCAATCGTGATATTATTTCCCTATTACTTTGCTGCAGCACGTCAAGAATGGTACTGCTGAAAGGATTTGACAAAGATGGTTTCGTCTGGTAAATTATGCTAGTATACACTGATGCAGGGGTGTAAAGCCCGATCAGAATCTATTGATCATGGCTGAAGTCTTAAACCTCGTCATCTTTTGACAGGTACACAAACTATGAAAGTCAAAAAGCTCAGCAAATATCAGAAAACCCTCAAGCTGCTCTACTGTTTTATTGGGGTGCCCTAAATCGCCAGGTACGTTCTATTCTTCATCGAATTATGTTCACAGCTCACAAGTTATGAAGCCATAGATGCATGTGGAACCTCTGTCTCCATTTTCTTGAAATAAAAAGATAGCTTCATTTCGTATTATGGCTTTGGAACTTTAGCCTGAGAAGATACAAGAATGGTGGTTTTACCAAGTTTCCGACTCATGGATTGGCAACCGATCTCGTAAAGGATGTTTATTTGAACAGGGACATTTTCTTCTCAAAGAACGATTTCCTTTTGATGAACAGTGCACTCCTAGGCTAGGATGAACCTGGAAGCTAGACAACTTATTATCTACTACATTGTTTCTTGTTTTTAAAGTTACTATTATAATCTTTAGTATCAGTCTTAAAATATAAGCCAAGAACTCTGGCAAAATGATGCATGTTTTCAATCTCTCCAAGTAAAATTTCATTGTCTTCCTTGGCTTTAGGTAAGGATTGAGGGACCAGTGCAAAAGGTTTCTGATGAAGAATCCGAGCAGTACTTCCACAGTCGTCCTAGGGGAAGCCAGATTGGAGCAATTGTCAGCAAACAGGTTTCTATGTTTCTTTCTTTTTTGGGGTTTCTTTATTTGGGGGTGGGGGGTGTTCTGCTCTCTGATATTCCTTGCGTGTCTTCTTCTCTGCTGGTGAAAACTTATCAACATCTGTTTCTTGTTTCCTAGAGCACTGTAATCCCTGGTAGGCAGTTTCTTTACCAACAACAGGCAGAGCTGGAGGCTAAGTACTCTGACGGGTTAGTTGCTCGCACTCAAACTACTGAAATAGCTAACCTACATAGAGTGTTTGTGGTTAGTTTTCCAGTGTTTTATTCATGATCTAACTATGTAAAGCCCCCTTGCTGACAGCTAAGATATTTAACCATTTATCTTTGGAATTTAAAACATTTCATTAGTTTTTAAATTAAAGTGATGAGATGCGTCATAGTATAAATTTATTGGAGTTTCACTTCACTGATCAGTTTATCTCTGGCTTCATTATACATGAACATTTATAGTTTGTATACGTTGCAAGTGGTAGCTCAATTATCAGTTGAGCAATGTTGTCCATAGCCTGTATAATGGAATTAGTGTTGCAGTTAGATAAGAAAAATCAGACGTATATGTTAGTTATTTCATGTATTATCCAAAGACCAGTGATACACTGAATCACTGGATGTGATTATCATTGTATCGCCCTTTACAAAAATAAATAGATCATTGTTTGCCAACTGCACGATTCTCTGTCTCGTGCAGAAGCCTGATCCCGAAACCCAAATATTGGGGAGGATATAGACTCAAACCAGAGGTTTTCGAGTTCTGGCAAGGACAACCGTCCCGCCTGCACGATAGGTAATTTCATAACACTTTCACTGTGACTACTAGATTGATTTTGGTTCTCTCTTTTTGTCACTGCAAATCTCACACGACTTCGTTTTGTGTCACCTCATTTGATAGGTTGCGATATACTCCTGATGGGAAGGGGGCATGGAAAATCGAGAGATTGTCTCCATGACTAGCACTTGCAACTATATCATCCTCGTTGTGAAATCATAGTACTCCACTTCTTTATGGAGTATATGTTTTTTATTCTTTTCTGCTTCTTATGATACAAACTTGGCTTTTATTATTACTACATACAATTATTTATAATAGTATCATTTTACTTCTTTGTTATCACAAATGAACTTTGCTCGTGAATGTATGTGTACGAGTGAAAATGTTATCTTAAAAACTATTTGTGAACAGATAAACTTGTATAATTAGATGATTTGTTTTCAAGTTCGAGATGGTTTTGTACTTTGTAGTATGCGAGTAACTTAATGACTTTCGAGTATGTAATTGTGATTTATGTTGGTTGGAAAATGATTAAAACAAAAATGATCTTAATATAGAATTGCAACCTAAATCACAGCCCTAAGTTTAGTTGATATAATAGTCAATAATTAAACAAAAAACACGGAAAGTCATTATTAATTAGTCTTAGGTCATTTTTATAAAATCTAGATCAAAAGGGATCACTTCATGCATTGTATACTATATTACATAATACACCATTAATATATTGACAAGTGTATCTTATTTTATGGAAAGAAAAGCTATTTCCAATATAACCTCTCCACTTAAATAAAGAAATTAAACTACACTAAATATAAAAACGTATATATTCAAATCAATTTCAATTAATTATGCTTAGTTTCAAAAAAAAAAAATAAAAATATAATGTTGGATCACATTTTATAGAAAGAAAAGTTATTTCAAATAATTTTTCTTGCACTTCGTATCTACACATCTTTTAGTTTCACTAATTCTCAACATATTTTAATAACTAATCTTGTTTGTTTTCAAAAGTTATCTTCTCATAATTTTGTTAGCTGCTATATCAATAATAAATATGTATGTCTATTAATTTTTATGTATTTTATACCAAAAAAAAACATCGCAATTAATTAGTATTAGCAACATTAGTCTATATATCAGTAATTTTTGTATCATGAAATAATTACAAATTCATAGCAGGAATATAAAAATCAAAATATCATAAAAAGAAAAAAATATTGAAAAAACTTCAAGTAACAAGAAAGAAAATAGCAGTAGTACTAAAAAGTAAGAATATATTTAATAGAGTATAATCCTCTTTTGGTCCTTTACATATGGCCGATTTATGATTTTGGTCCAGAACATTCACTTTTCAAAAAGTAAGTTCGAAACAAATGAAAAACGATATCATTTGCATCCTTTTTTGACGGCACCGTCAATTCTCGATGGTCAACCGTCAATTAGCGAAAATTTGACCTGATTAGCAGAATTTAATTCCTATAGCTAATTCAATATATTTTTTAAAATTTTTGGCTTTACATTTTTAAATAGTCTAATATTAAACACAAAATCCTAACTCTCATTTCAATCAAATTTCCCCCCCCTTTTTCTCCGCTCATTCTTCTTCTTCCTCCCCAAGAACCCTAATTCTTTTTCTCCATCTCATTCTTCTTCTTCTTCTTCCTCCACAAACACCTTCGAACATGGGCCGTTCGACGTGTAGCCGGAACTCCGTCTCCGTCGACCGCGACTGCTACCGTGACTTCGGAGACTTCCGATTTAGCTATGCTTGCTACTATTGTAAGAAGATGGCGGCGCTCCGTATTGTCATCGGACAAGGCAAACCGTCGAGGGGGAAGCTTTACTTCACATGTGAGGCGAAGGAATGCATTTCTTCAAGTGGTGCGAGCCAAATCGTGATGTCGAAATTACGAGCCAAATCGGGCCTCTTCTTCGTCATCCTCGGTGGGTGGTGCCGATTTTGAGGAGTTGACTTTGATTTTGACCGAAATTACGAAAAAAATCCAGAAATTAATGAATGTTTTGAGCTTTGTTGTTCTTTATTTTGTTGTTGTTGCAACACTTATGTGTATATTAAAGTAATTCGATGTAGTGTTTGTGAATCCTATTTGAATTTTGAAGTAGATAAGTAATTTGAATTTGTTGTAGTGTTGTTCGTATTTGAATTTTGCAGTGATTCATTCATGATGTTCTTAGAAAAATCGCCAGAAAGCCCTAATTGGAAAATCCTAAAGTATAAGTCAAAGTAGTCCTTCTTATAATTTTTTTAGTTCCATTTGGTCATGAACATTTACGCACACCAATTGTAGAGTTACAATTACAAAATTTTGTGAGTGATGTTGGTTTCATACGTTATGGGATTGCTTCCTCTATGTGATTGTTTCTTCATCGACTATGCCAATAAATTGACATCAAATTGAACCAATAAATGGACAACAAAATACAATACAAAGTGGTCCTTCATATTCATTTTTTACTTCATATTGGTCCTAAACATTTAGCCGATCAAAAAGACATAGGCATAAGGTACTGCATCAAACAACAGATCACGAATTAAGCCATTTACACCTGATAATGTCATAAGGTAATGTCATAAGCCATTTACACCTGATACATGCTAAAAAACAACCACAGTTACATGTTACATCCACAAAAAAATATTGTCATAAGGCAATGTATCAACCTTAACACCATCAACACCCAAAAACCATCAAAACCCACAATGACGGGGATATCAGGTCTTCTTCGTCCTCTCAAAATTTGGATCCCTTTCTAGGGAAGCTCGACGGTCACCCACTGAAGAAGTAAGGTTCATTTTCAGAGAAGAATGGACATCCGCGTCAGAGCTAGGGTTAGAACCCACAAATCCCAACGCAGCCGACGGTCCTTGTTCGGTGTCAGGCGGACGTGAATCGCTCGTTTCAGCCTTCTTCCTCTTCCTCGCATAAGATTTTTTCATGTCGGAGAGACTTTCGGTGTAACGGTGGTTTGGGTACAACGACTTCCAACTCATGGCAACCAACAATAATCGGTTGGAATCGGTCGGAATCGGGCTTCTTGGTCGGAATCGAAACTAGGGTTCTTCTTAGAGAGTGACGAGATAGAAGAAAGAAAAGAAAGAGATTGACGTTTGGTCGGAATCGGAGTTCTTTAGTGAAAAATGAAAATTGATTATTCATATTCAAAATATTTAAAAAATTGAATTATAGCAAAATAATTAACATAATATTAACCAACTAATAATCTCAGATTAAGTCTAATCCGGTCAAATTTTCGCTAATTGACGGTTGACCGTCGAGAATTGACGGTGCCGTCAAAAAAGGATGCAAACGATATCGTTTTTCATTTGTTTCGGACTTACTTTTTGAAAAGTGAATGTTCTGGACCAAAATTATAAATCGGCCATATGTAAAGGACCAAAATAGTACTATACTCTATTTAATATACAAAATTTTAAAGGTTCATAATTTATTTATTATAAACATAGCTTCTGCATATAATATGCTTGTATCAAACAATCATATTTGAGTTCTAGAAAAAACACAATATCAAGATAATATTTGATTGAAATTAATTTTTTTTATTAAAATTGAGCATAATCAACTTAAATTGATTTCAATAAATACGTTTTTGATATTTAGTGTAGTTTAATTTCTTTACTTAAGTGGAGAGGTTATATTGGAAATAGCTTTTCTTTCAATAAAATAAGATACACTAGTCAATTTTTTAATGATGTATTATGTAATGTTATATACAATGCATGAGGTGATCCCTTCCGATCATCCCAAACTAGGGAAAACCACCTAAAAATAAACTACTCCAGCAACTACCTTAAAATGTCTTCTACATGATTTTGTTTTATATTTTTATATTAAAATATAGTTTTACATAGAACACATTATTTAATTTACTTTCAGCCGAATATAATCAAAATCAAAGACACCTAAGAAAATATAACTCGTTTATACACTGCATTTGTTTAAACTTCACGTCTAAAGATCGATTTTATTTATTGCCATATCAAAGTAATGCGTCCAAAGAGAACATAACTAAAATATGGCTTCATAAATCTGAACCTGTATACGATAACAAAATTTACAAACGTAAGCAAGAAACTTGAATAAACAACCTTCTTTCATCAATCTAAAAGGAAAAACGGATCATTATTGCCAATGTGCACCCTATTCTAATCATATGTGAGAGATTAGGCAATTTGAAGCCAAAGAAAAAAAAAGGGAAAAGGGATAGATGAAAAAAAGGAAACGTTACAACTGATGGAATGATGTGAGTTGTGTAATTTAGTGCACTTGGAGTGTGCATTCACCATTAAGCTATCTGCTCCTAGTCTACAAGTGCACCTCAATGTTTCTACTATCAACTTCAAACTCGGCGTTTCTTCAATCAACTCCAAATTCTGAGACACGAACGGACCAAATAGGGTTTAGGACATGAGTTTTATAGGACCTTTCTCAGAAACCTCAGAGTACCATGATTTCCATGCGTCAACAAAGTGTGAGAAAAGGTCTTTCAGAGCTGAGAAAATCATCAAGAAAAAGTTTCCCATTAGCGAGTAAACAAGAATATCAGTAGACAACTTTGATATAAAACTTCCATGTATAGGCCATATTCAGAAAATGACTGAAGTGAATCATGTTTTTTTTAAATGAGCAGCTGTAAGTACCTTGATTGTGATACTGAGGTCTGTAAGAAGAGGCTAGACTTTCCCAGTCAACAGCCTCATTCCCTTTTCCATCATGAGACTCTCCAACCTCAGGCACATTTGCAGGTGCAAAGGGGCCAAACTGGTAACTCTTTCCAACAGTTATCCTCTCGTTCTCATTTTGTTTCTCATGTTTAACTTGAACTTGATTATGTGCCTTTAAGATTTTGAATCTATCTTCATCCATCCTGAGCCTCTTTGTAGTAGCATTAGTGAGATCAGTTCCAAATATCCTCTTCTTAGAATCACTCTGAATCATGGAATCAGCAGTTGTGTTATCTGGTTTTCCAGTCAGCCCCAGCCATCTGAAAGCTGGTTTCCTTGTCTCAGGGTGATGAGTCTGACAATTTCATCCACAAGAAGTTATTCCGCGTTAAACATGATCAAAAATCATATAACATAATCATAATAGCAACCCATAAGAAAATTTACCTTCACAATAAATTTCATGGAGGACAGCACATTGGCAATGTCATACAGTCTTCTGACTTTCGCTGCAGAGTTGCACAAACAGTGTTAACAAAAGTGTAATTGTAACTTGCATTCTAACAATATAGCCAGGTGAAGTAAGTGAAACCAAGGTTGGGTAAGTTACTTCTGGTAGTCATCGAAGTGTGCTTTCCGTCACCAAGCAAAAGCTTTGCAGCTTCATCAAGTGAAATCATATCCATCTAAACGAAGAAAATCAATATTCATAAATCATGAAGCTCACGAGACCTTAATTATATTCATGATATAAAAAGCTACAAACAGAGGTATACTCACATCAGTGCAAAGGAACAGCTTAATAAAATTCTGTGTAAGTAGCCCAAGAGACTTTTCCTTCCTACCATCACCTAGATATGGTGAAAGATATAGGTCAATCTTCAATTACAGACATTTCTGATTGGATAAAAGGGTTAGAAGTTAATTGAAGCCCAAACCAGATTGGAATAGAAACTCACGTTTAAAAATTGAACTTGAATCCGATTTATCATTTTGACTTAAGTTGTTCATATCTGAGCACATTTCATCTTCTTCATCGTCTGAAATCTGAGGAGAAAAACATAAAGAAAACTTGTTTAGAAACAGGTTAAATCACATGAAATTCAATTCAATCTTTTAACAACGATTAGAATGGAAATACAAAATGAAAATCGAAGAAGACGTACTTTCTCAGAGCAACTCGTATCAGCTCCAGGCACAATATCTCTTAAACCTTCTCTCTGTAAATTTATTGAAGATCCAAAAACGGCAATTAGTGACAATGACACTGAAATTGAAACAATTACGCTACAGAATTCAGAAACATCAAAAAATACCTTTAGATTTTCCAAAGCCTTTGGGATAGCCCCATATCCTTTCCAAGTATATCGATTTTTCGCCTTCCTCGTAAGAATCTATAAACCACAAAATTTGAATCAGCTAAAAATGGAATTTAGCGCAGTCAATCCAATTCTCAAATTAATTCCGTAGATGAAAAATGAGCCAAAATTGAGAAGCTCTTACGCCAACGCTCTCCAAAACATTCACTATGTCATAGATCCGCCTCCTCTCCACCCCTACAAGCAAAAATCATCCAAACATTTAATGGAAAAATTGAATTTCGAAAGGGGAAAAAAGCTGACACCCCCAAAACAAAATTAAATACCTAATTTTGCTGCGGCATCGTCGAGCCCAATTGACTCGACCCCATCGTGATCGTACAAGCTCAAAAAACTGCAATTACAAGGTAGACACAGTGTTAGATACAAAATTGGGGGAGAAACAGAAGATTTCACTCATCGGGAAATTCCACCCACAGGCATGCATTCAAACACATACTTGGAACATAGAAGGCCGAGGGATTTCTGTTTACGGCAGTATGGTACATCTTTAGATCCAGATTCCTTCATTCCTCCTCCGGAATGTTTACTAACCGAGTCCATTTAAATCTTCAACTATAGCTGCGCAATTCAGCGAGAGAGATGAAGATACAGACGATTGGACAATGAACCACACCCAGTAGAAGGTAAATCTGTGTGAGGGTGTGGGCGGAGAGACCGTTAAGAAGGGGTGTTGGGAATGGCGGGGATGAATGAGAAGGGTTTGTGAATTTGAGAGGGATTTGAAAGTTTGAACATCCGCCATGCAAATCAAGCGGGAGTTTGAATTTCATTAACGGTGAAATTACTAAATTACGAAATTGGCCTCAGTAGATGTGAGTATTTTGAGTTTATGGTGGTGGTAAAATGGGGATTGCATTACCGGACTCAATTTCATTTAATTACGGCTGCTTTTGGGATTAGTGCAACCCTGAAATTTTAAATTAGATTCAAAATATTAGTCAGTCTACGTTTCATTACAAGTCGCACTCCATTGAATAATGTAGGATTCAAAATTTAATAATGCAATAATATTCACATTTTCAAATAGTAACATAACAGTAAAACAATAATGTAATGTTAAGTTACGGGTGTGAGTTGATAAGTGGTAGAGAGGTTAATAATTAGTAGCGGACGCAGAAAAAAATTGTGGTAGGGGCTGAACTATATACTTCCTTTGACCGTGAATAATTGTCTCTTTTTCCTTTTCTCGTATGTCTGCAAATAATTGTCTCATTTACTCTCTTTTTTTGATAAGTGGACTCCACATTCCACTAATTTGTCTCAATCACGATTATATACTACTCCATAAAACTAAGTACCTCCTCTATTTCTTAAAAAAAGAACCTAAAAATAAAACTCTCTATTTTAGAAAATGAACCTCACAATCCACTAACATTAATTCTATTATATTTTCTATCCCTCTATCTTACTTCATAAAATATATACTAATTATATGTATAGAAATTCAAGGAAAATAAAATAGAAAGAGTAAAAATTGGAATTTATAATATTAAAGCCGTTTTATAAACTACAATAATTAAAGAATAGTATATCAATAGTATTTTATACATCATCATATGATGAAATCAATGGTCAATACGCTACGTTCAAGGTTTTAAATAATTACTAGTATTATTTAGAATTAACTTTCAAATATACATATAATACATCTTCTTCTCCAAACCGCTGTAACAGCCATTTATCTCGCAATTCATGTCTGCAACTTTTGATTTCAAATTCAATTGAGCGGCTTCAGCCCCTTGTTAACATTAATCTCACTCGATTTAGCCTTCAATAAGGGCTAGAGACTATTTTTTTTTAAAATTTCAAAAACTTTACCACTAGGATGAATGAAATTTTTTTTTTGGGGAAGGGCTTAAGCCCCTCCCTAGCGGTTACTGTGTCCGCCTCTGTTAATAATGTCTGAGGATAAAGGTGCAACCTTTAAATTTATGTTTATTTAATCATTAAAAAAATAATGTAATGTTGAGTAAGAGTTTCAAATAAAACAGTGTTCTTTAAATTTACGTTCATTTATTTATTAAAAAAATAATATAATTTTAAAGTAAGCATTTCAAACAAAATGGTGTAATGTTAAGTAACTAAAAAAAATGTAATGTTAAGTAAGAGTTTCAAATAAAATAATGTCCTTTAAATTTATGTTCATTTATTCATTAAAAAAATAATGTAATTTTAAAGTAAGCATTTCAAACAAAATGGTGCAAATGTTAAGTAACTAAAAAATCAGTTTAATATCAGTTCAAATATTACTCACTCCGTCCCTTATAATTTGGCATCATTTAACTCGACACGGGTTTAAGAAATGTAATAGAAAGTGAGTTGAAAAAGTTAATGACATGTGAGTCCTACTTTTATATGTATTATTTTTATAATAAAATGTGAGTGAAAATGAGTTAGTATATATATTATTTTTATAATAAAATGTGAGTGAGAATGAGTTAGTAGAATGTGGGGTCTACTATCAAAAATAATAAAAGTGAAATGTGACAAATTTTTATGGACGGACGAAAATAGAAATAAGTGATAAATTTTCAGGGACGGATGAAGTATTTTTTTTTAAGTAGGGATAAAGCTAAAATTGTGAAAGATGTCAAAATATTCTGGTTAGTGACTTTCTGGCCCATGGGATTGATGAACTATTGTTTATTTAGCCTTAAGGTTCCATGTCTATAATCTCATTGAAACTCTAGTGGCATGTTCACCTTCTCATAAATGATAAGCAACGAACCCAAATCTGGATAAAACATAGTGCTTGTCTTTCGTTATTCTATTATGCACCTTTGAATTGCGTGCTGGCCAGCATTATTCAATCGAAATGAGTGTAATTCATTTCTTACAAAACGTGTTGGTTTCATTTCTCTACGGGGGGAATGGACCAAGAAATAAAAGCAAAAATTCTATTATAACCTTCTTTTTTAAAATAGTGTTAATTTGGAAAAAACTGTAGGGCATTTTTGACCATTTAGGCTTTGTTTGGTAGTAGCCAGGAGCATGGTTAAGGCTTTTTATATGTTCTTCTCTTCGTTTGGTAGCAAATTAGGAAACCCTTAACGACTCAGATAGGACTCCGTTCCGTCCAAAAACCACTGTTTCACCCCAATTGTTAACATCTCGATCTGCTGCGGATAAATTTCATGCCTCAGAATCCACGACAAGACAACTAGTTATTTGACTAAAATATCCCTTCATTTACTCTATTTGTGATAAATTGAATTATTTTCTACCGACAATTGAACACCAATTTGAAATAACAAACCCTCGTCTCCTCAACTATACACAATTCTGATATTTCTTCATCGCTGAAGACGACGGAGAGAGCCACACACAACTGGAATTGTAGGTAATTCTCCGAACTTTGCAATTTTCTTTCCCCAGTTATTATATTTCGTGTATTTTCTGGCGATTTGAGTTCTGTTTTGAGTTCTGGATTTTAATTTCATGGGTTTTTCTTCGGTTTTGAGTTCTGTTTTCTTCTTTGTCTGGTCACATACACGAACATTTGGGGTATCGCCTGCTAGTACGAAGGTTGTGTGTTATGGATTTGGTTGTTTAGTTGATTTGCCGAATTTTTGCCCAAATTGTATTACTTTGTGCACTCTGTTATTTATTCACCCAAAAGCCCTCACATTTCCCAGTATTTGGAGATGTTGCCTGCGAGGCCTGGTAGTCATGAACGTAATGTTGTGTCGCTGGTTGTGGAGGAGTATCACGAGGTCAATTGTGTGAATAGGTTGTTGTTTACAGCTATTCTGGAATGTATGCGCGACAGCCGGTCACTTCGTCAACGACGATTAAATGTCCGGCCTTACCGGATAATAGAACGTGTTCCGGCACAAGTCGCCCACCTAACGCGTCTTGTAGGCCTTACTGATGTTGATTGCATAAACAATATTAGAATGGATCGTAATACATTTGGTCGATTATGCATTCTACTCCGCGAGCGGACTGGGCTGATTGACGGAAGGTGGGTTAAAGTCGAAGAGCAAGTTGCAATGTTCCTCGGTGTTTTGGCGCATCATAGCAAAAATCACATTGTGGGCTTCACTTTTCGTCGCTCATTGCAAACGATATCACACTACATTCACTCAATTTTGAGTTCAATATTGCAACTTCATGGAGATCTTCTAGTTACACCTGAACCCGTAAATGATGGTTGTACAGATCCACGATGGAAGTGTTTTCCGGTACAGTTTATTCGGTTGTAAAGCCCGTTCATTTCAGTCCTTACTTGATTAAATTTGAACACTTCTTTTCATATTTTAGGGTTACTTGGGTGCTTTAGATGACACATATATAAACGTGACAATGAGCAACGAAGACAAAGCAAGATACCGAACTCGGAAGGGCCAAATATCGACGAATGTACTGGTTGTTTGCGATAGAAAGCTTTGTTTTGTTTATGTTTTATCTGGCTGGGAGGGCTTAGCCGGTGATTCTCGAATCCTAAGAGATGCAATCAATAGACCAAATGGGCTTAAAGTCCCAAAATGTTATATTCTACCTTGGAATCTGACAGGACTAGAGTAGACGTGCAGTTTTGTGTTGTGTGTGATATGTCACTCGATCTAATAGGTCCAGAGGATTCGACTAGACTTCAGAGGCTAGAAGATCATGAAACTATCAGAAAGGGGTCGTTGGATGCACTCTATTCCTTCAAAAACCTAAACCCACTATACTACAACTTAGCACAGGGAAGTAAAGGATCGTTCCCACGAGGACGAAGGTGTCACAAAACTGCATTTGAGGATGTTTTGGGAAAAGGGGTTAGCTGCTGCCACGCAATTTTGTGGGTCGAGAACTTAAAACTATTGGGTCTGAGAGATAAGAAAAACTGTACTCTTCCTACTAGGTCTAAGAACTGAGAACGTACGGAATATACATGACTTAGAGAAATGAGATATTTTAAAGTTCTAAAACAACTAGAGTAAACTTAACTAGACAGACTTTCCTAATTTGGACAGACAAGCATAAAGCGAAAAGTAAAGACAAATTTCCTTAAACTACCAGGGTCTGGAAAAGCATGCAGAAAAGTAAAAAAACAAAGCAGATCGTACGACATGGTCTAGGGGACAATGCGAGAAAAGTAAAGTACATGCTGAAAAGTGTTGACATAAAGCAGATCTGGTTCTAACTACCAACAACTTCATCTTCTTCGGGAATCAAACGAGAATAGCAGATAAAACAGAGTATTAAACGCCATGAAAACAGAGCAAACCTTAGATCTAAACTCAAAACGAGAAATTAAAGCCTAAACTAACAGATCTATGCTACTGGACCTAAAGGATGTAGAAACAGAAAGTAAACAGCCATAATCATGCACAACGTAAACAGCAAACACCAAATACGCGAAACTCCAACTCAAATACACCACGTTTCAACAAATCCAGACATCTCCATACGCAAATCCCCAACCTCCATCAACAAACCAACAGATTTCAGCTCCAAACATCCAACAATAAACAAGAACGAAAGCTAAAAAGCGAGAAATAAACATCAACTCAGCGATATCCAACAAAACCAACATGAACTTCCATAATAAAGAGAAATAGGTTCAAATCCAGTGGATCAAAGTCAGAAACTAGAGTTGCGAACTTAAAACCAACAAGTACTAAACGAAAGCAAGTAAAGATTGTTTCTTCGCCTTCACAAGGCGGTGTTACACAGCAGCAAAATAACAATGATGAGAACCACGGTGGCCAGAATCCTCCATCTCCAAGTGCGCAGCAGACGAAATGAGAAATTTGAAGTATGGAACTAAAGCATGGAACGAAAGCTTGAGCTAAGAAAGTGTAGAAGTGGCTCCCTTGTTCTTCAAAGTTGAGCTCCTTATATATGTGAGGCTCTGATCCCTAGGGTATCCCTCTGGTGATTTGACGCTCTTGCCCTTGAGTAAGACTCTTTAAAATAATCTGCTATCGCTCCATTCTGCTCCTGTCGCCAACTTTTGATTCTCCCAGGTCCGAACGACGACTTCTGATTTTTACTTCAATTCCATCTCTTTTACATCTGCCAGGTCCGGTAACAGCAACTCCTAGGTCCGGCAGATTTACTACGCACCTGAACTCATAAACGCACATTAGCGCCCCAAATGCACAGAATTTTAACCCTAAACCAATGCATGAAACGAGCCTTATCAGAATCCCCTTGCCTACTCTTGCTTCTACATACTAATACTCATACACTAT
Source organism: Salvia hispanica (assembly GCF_023119035.1). Lineage (NCBI taxonomy): Eukaryota > Viridiplantae > Streptophyta > Magnoliopsida > Lamiales > Lamiaceae > Salvia > Salvia hispanica. The sequence continues at coordinate 30,381,530 of NC_062965.1, read as the reverse complement.
TCTATTGATTGACACACTATTGTCTCTTTTAGGAAGCTACTACTTGTATGATAATGGGTATGCGAACAGCGACGGATTTCTCACACCGTACAAAGGTGTGAGGTATCATCTCAAAGAATGGGGCCCCAATGCTATTCGTCCACAGAATCCAACTGAATTATTCAATATGAGGCACACGAAAGCACGGAATGTTATCGAACGAGCATTTGGTGTGATGAAAATGCGATGGGAAATTCTCCGTTCCCCATCTTACTATCCGATTGAAATACAAAACAGACTTATAACTTCATCAGAGGTCAGATGGACTCTGATCCATTTGAAATGCAGCTTGAGCCAGAGAACTTATCTGCAAAAGATGTGCTTGAAAATGCAGAAGTATATTTCATTGAGTCAGTAGATCCTGCAACAGAGTGGAATCAGAAAAGTTTGGGGAATCGCTTCCGGTTGTTCAATAATGTGATTGATGTCTCAGGTGTGATATGGAATGCAAACCCGAACACCATCACGGCGAGCGACGACATATGGAGGTCTATTTTTAAGGTATGGTATACTTCGAAGATGTTTTTGATGTATCGTAATTACTCGTATAATATTCTGCAGTGGTCCACTGTTTATCTATATATTTTGTAGAATGACAAAATGGCTAGAGCCGTAACATGGGGGAGTCGGAGTTTAGAAACATGAGGATATTATTCGGCTATGCGACAGTTAAAACTGAGCCTGAGAACACTGTTGTGATCATCTCGGACACAACTGAACAACTCATTCACATCTCCGACAACGACGATGCAGAGAACAACTTGTCGAGGGAGGTTGTTTCACCCATGGTCGTGCGGAAGCCAAAATCTAAACGCAAACTATTTGATGTTCAGACATAAGTTGCTGACCAGGAATCAACAAACAACAAGACAACACATTTTGGGTCACCACCTCTGCACAATGTCACCAAGGCAAAGCTTCAAGGCTCTCCTTTGTCAAGCTCTTGTGCATCTTCAAGCCCTGGTGCCTGGTGGAGGAATTAAATGTTTGACATGGCTCCCATAAGTAGTAACTTCTCGACGCATATAGTAGTATTAATGCTTTTGTAGTTTATGGTGGTTATCAACTATCGATCTCTAGGCATAATCAGTTACATTGTAGTGCAGGCTTTTGTGTTTCACATTCACTCTTTTTACCTGTACATGGGCTAAGAAATCCTTAAGTTAAGAACAGATGTAACCAACATCTTTGTATAAAAGATTGTGTGATTAATGATGGTACTATCGATCTCTAGGCATAATCAGTTACCTTGTAGTGCAGGCTTTTGTGTTTCACTCTTTTTACCTGCACATGGGCTAAGAAATCCTTAAGTTAAAAACTGATGTAACCAACATCTTTGTATAAAAGATTGTGTGATTAATGATGGTATTATTAGATATTATGTGTGTTGATTGCTTCAAGTCTTATGTATACCTATTTACCACTTCGTGAACAAAAAAAAAATGATGAAATCATCAGAACATATCACATACAAAAACATAGGAAACTTCATTACTCCATTACTCCATTACTTCCTTACATAGGAAACACTAAGTACTACGAAACTTCACCACTTGGTCCTTGGTCCTGGATATATGACTGCAAGTCCCACCCTAGTTACTACTATTTACAAGACAAAAGCCATAGACCACATCAGAAGAAGGATTACTTGCACTATCCATTACATACATATTATGCTAAGACAAAATCCAAAATACTAGATCAAACCAAGTGAAGTGAATACCCAAGCAACTACATCTGCCCAGCTCGTTTCTCAGCAAGCACACGAAGTGCATATGCAGGACGTGTGACATCCATGACCCAAAACATGCATCATTTTGTATATTAAAATATTTTTATTTACCATTGCATTTTTATATAGTGTTATTTGCATAATAAATATTATCTCAATATATATTACTTTAAGTATTAAATAGTTAATTAATTTAAGTGTATACATATAAAATAATGCGAATGTTGTGTTCATGAAATTATTATTTTAAAATATATTTTATGTGTACGTGTCTTAGTATATGTATGTGTAATAAAGTGTGTACGCTTGAGAGTATTTTTCTGAAGAAAAATATATATGTATACACCTAAGTTATTATTAAAAGTAGAAAAGTGATGGCATTTTTAGGGATATGTATTATACGTGTAAAATCATTTTCTTATATGTTGCATGTAGGACATGTCATTATTAATAGATAACCCAAACATTAAAATACTTTATAAGGATCTCAAATTATATCAATAGTATATAAAATAGAAAATGTAACCATTATCGGCTTAACCGACTTTGAGAGCTCGTTTACATATATATTTGTATAGTGAAACAAAAAGGAGAGGGAGAGAACAGAGGAGTTAAGAAGAAATAAAATTGAGGAAGAAAAAAAGAATGAAAATAGTTTCTGACCTCTCCGGCTATACAAAGTTGCAGATAAGAAAGGAAATTTGGATGTTTGATTACTTGTTGTCATCAGGTGAATTAAAGTGAATAATTGGATTATACGATGTGATACTGATATGATATATGTTTAATTATGATGATGGGGATATATGCTTGCTGCAATAAATAGTATATTAAATTGGAATTATTGAGTGGAATATGATATGGATATGTGATTGATGCAATAGATATGTTTTGCATATGGTATTGAAATTAATTGAATCATTTGATTAAAGAGAATCTGTGATAGTCATGTCTTGGATCTGAAATCATAGTGGACATATTGGGACCTTCGGGTCAATCATATTGGGACCTTCGGGTCAAATCATATTGGGACCTACGGGTCAATTCACAGTGGGACCTACGGGTCAATTCACAGTGGGACCTACAGGTCAAATCATAGTGGGACCTTCGGGTCAAATCATAGTGGCAAATTGGAAATCCCGGACATATACCATGTTTGAACTATCACAGAATAATAAACTGAACAGAGTGGCATATGCATATGTATATGGAACTAATTTTAATATTTGTTGATTATTGTTGTATATATTGGTTAAAGAATATGTTTGATTGTTTGGGCTGTGAAATTAAAGGTAAGGTTTATATACACTGAGTTGTGGCTCATATAAACCACATATTTTTTCAGGAATAAGATATGAGTGAAGTATTTGGTTGAGATGAGTCGTAGGAATTGCACATGTTATCAGGGTCGGCGGATGACGCATTTTGACAACCTTCTCCTCCTCATCATTTTTGCATCTAAATAAATGTATAGTATATATAGAGTGGTGAGAGGGTCCCACTAGATTTAAAATATTTTGAAATATGTACTTGATAAATGTTGGATTTTTGAAATGATATAATATGTGCATTTTATGTACTTGAAGTGTGGGTTAATTTATTTAATATTTAAAATTTATTTATAGTAAATGCATACGTCATAAGGGTTGAGGTGTGACAGTTTAGGTGGTATCAGAGCGAGGATAGAATCCCGCTGGGACATGACATTTATGGATATCATATGATACATTTTCGTTATAAGTTTCATTTGCATTTGTGTTGTCATGAACATGTGTCACTGAAGAGAGAAGGGTCAGCCGCCCTGCATCATCAATTAATTGTAGAAACATCTCATATACATGCCGCATCATATTGGAATTTTTGGTACATGGACCAGTGATGAGGTAAAGAGGTAGAAAATTTAAAGAGCTAGGAAAAGTAGAAGTTGTTGATTTTATGGGACTAATCTGACTGAGGCTGGAATACAGTTAAAAGTGATAGAACCGGTGTTCAATCAGATGAGTTGTATGTCAGAAGAAGGTTTTGATTATAAAGTATCTCTTCTTTGAAGCAATACTTACTCTTGGTGGGAAACAGTCCCACAAGCTATGATACAACCTCTGGTATTCTTGTATTCAGTTCAGACTATTTTTCTAGAGAACTCAATGCTAAATATATGCAAAGAAGTGTATTGTGATAAGAAGCAGAGAAGATTTTGTCTTTAATCAAGGAACTATGTTTGTTGATTATGAGCTGACATTATTTCAGTATCTCGGTTTATCTAGACTACGTGGTGCGAATTAATGCAGTAGAACTGCCAGCGGATATTGATTATCTTGTTCATGTACAAATTTGATATTATTATGGGTAGAGATTGGTTTTCACTTCATTGAACCAAGGTAGCTTGTCAAGTTAAAGAAATGGTAATATAATCATCGAGACGGGATCGAGTAATATTGTTCCAGGTTTTCTTATATTATCTAGATCGGCTTTTTGATTTATTGGAAGTGCGTATTTATCTGGATTTTCCTCATCAGGAGACATATTTCTCTGTTGAGCACTGCATTTATTTTTATTTCTACTTATCAACCATCTTCATTAGAGTTTTAAGAGTTGAAAAAACAGTTACAAGAGTTGTCAGAGATATGTATGACTCAATGTTTTACCTTGGAGAGCACCAATATTATTTTTGAAGAAGAAAGATGATACACTGCGACATTATATATACTATTGGAAGTCGAATTGAGTGACAGTGAAGAATAAATATCTATTACCGAGAATAGAAGACTTATTTGATCAATTTCAAGGTATGCAACTGTTTTCGAGTACTGATTTTCGATCAAGATCTCATCAGTTGAAGATAGCTAAAGAGAATATTGCAGAGACACCATTTTAAACTCAGTACGACCATTATGAGTTTTGGTTATGCCTTTCGAATAAACTATTGCACCTACAATTATTTATGGTATTGATGAACAAATTCTCTCAACTATTCCTGGATCCGTTAGTGATTATTTCTATTGACTTACTATTATATTCATGAAGTACAGATGAGCATGTTAATCACTTGCAGTCAGTATTACAAGTTCTGCGAGATAAACAGATTATTGCAAGGTTGAGTAAATGTGAGTTTTTGCTAGAACATGTGGTATTGTTGGGACACGTGGTGTCAGGTCGTGGAATAGAATTGGATCTACAAAAGATTGAACTGGTTTTCAACTGGAAATGTTTTCCGATTATTATTCAATTGATAATAAAGTTAGCATGACGGAATTCTTCTTTTATATGGAGTGAAGCATATCAAAAGAGTTTTAATGAGTGGAAGCAATAGGTTGAATATGTCACCTCTTTCAGTTATCTCCGCAGATACAAGATATTATAGTATTATTTATAGTGATGCGCTGAAACATGGATTTGACTATCTTTTGAGTTAATGGAAAGTTTATTGCTTATGCGTCGTAACAATCGCAAGTATATGCAGTTTCTTATTCTGTTCAAAATTTGTTATTAGCGATATTATTTTGCTTTGAAGATTTGACATCATTATCTGCAGGAACGCTTATATGGTATTCTAGTATCTTATATATTGACAGAGATCCGCGATTTACTATCTCAGTCTTGATAAAGTCTTTTTTGTGAATTTCACCTCAGAAAGCAGACATGCGATTCGAGCAAAAAGGTAAGTTGAGTCCTCATTATATTGAACCGTGAGATATCGTTGAAAGAGTTGGACCATTGGCGTATAGGTTCACATTACCTCCAGAGCTGACACAAATTCATAATATTTTCTACGTCAGTAGGATTCGACTTCATCGATTTGATCCTTCACATGATCTGAAAGATTCTGATATACAGATTTCTGAAAATTTTAGTTATATAGAAGAACCTGTCAATATAGTGGACTGCCAGCTGAAACAATTGCGAAAAAAAGATATCCCAATAGTAAAAATTATTTGGCAAAATCATGGAGTCGAAGAGTCGACTTGAGAAACAGAGGAAAATATGAGAAAGAACTATCCACATCTATTTACGGGTTAGCAATTTCTTTGAGTACGTTAACATAGAGAGGAATGAATTTTGCGGACAAAATTCTTAAAGGGGGGAAGATTGTGACATCCATGACCCAAAACATGCATCATTTTGTATATTAAAATATTTTTATTTACCATTGCATTTTTATATAGTGTTATTTGCATAATCAATATTATCTCAATATATATTACTTTTAAGTATTAAATAGTTAATTAATTTAAGTGTATACATATAAAATAATGCGAATGTTGTGTTCATGAAATTATTATTTTAAAATATATTTATGTGTATGTGTCTTAGTATATGTATGTGTAATAAAGTGTGTACGCTTGAGAGTATTTTTGTGAAGAAAAATATATATGTATACACCTAAGTTATTATTAAAAGTAGAAAAGTGATGGCATTTTTAGGGATATGTATTATACGTGTAAAATCATTTTCTTATATATTGCATGTAGGACATGTCATTATTAATAGATAACCCAAACATTAAAATACTTTATAAGGATCTCAAATTATATCAATAGTATATAAAATAGAAAATGTAACCATTATCGGCTTAACCAACTTTGAGAGCTCGTTTACATATATATTTGTATAGTGAAACAAAAAGGAGAGGGAGAGAACAGAGGAGTTAAGAGGAAATAAAATTGAGGAAGAAAAAAAGAATGAAAATAGTTTCTGACCTCTCCGGCTATACAAAGTTGCAGATAAGAAAGGAAATTTGGATGTTTGATTACTTGTTGTCATTAAGTGTGAATAAATCACACTTTTAATTTTACATACGTTATCTGATTAATTGTTATGTGTTAAATTAAAGTGAATAATTGGATTATACGATGTGATACTGATATGATATATGTTTAATTATGATGATGGGGATATATGCTTGCTGCAATAAATAGTATATTAAATTGGAATTATTGAGTGGAATATGATATGGATATGTGATTGATGCAATAGATATGTTTTGCATATGGTATTGAAATTAATTGAATCATTTGATTAAAGAGAATCTGTGATAGTCATGTCTTGGATCTGAAATCATAGTGGACATATTGGGACCTTCGGGTCAATCATATTGGGACCTTCGGGTCAAATCATATTGGGACCTACGGGTCAATTCACAGTGGGACCTACGGGTCAATTCACAGTGGGACCTACAGGTCAAATCATAGTGGGACCTTCGGGTCAAATCATAGTGGCAAATTGGAAATCCCGGACATATACCATGTTTGAACTATCACAGAATAATAAACTGAACAGAGTGGCATATGCATATGTATATGGAACTAATTTTAATATTTGTTGATTATTGTTGTATATATTGGTTAAAGAATATGTTTGATTGTTTGGGCTGTGGAATTAAAGGTAAGGTTTATATACACTGAGTTGTGGCTCATATAAACCACTAATATTTTTCAGGAATAAGATATGAGTGAAGTATTTGGTTGAGATGAGTCGTAGGAATTGCACATGTTATCAGGGTCGGCGGATGACGCATTTTGACAATCTTCTCCTCCTCATCATTTTTGCATCTAAATAAATGTATAGTATATATAGAGTGGTGAGAGGGTCCCACTAGATTTAAAATATTTTGAAATATGTACTTGATAAATGTTGGATTTTTGAAATGATATAATATGTGCGTTTTATGTACTTGAAGTGTGGGTTAATTTATTTAATATTTAAAATTTATTTATAGTAAGTGCATACGTCATAAGGGTTGAGGTGTGACAGGACGAGCAATTGGCGGCATCCCCCATAAAGAAATCATGACAAGCCGGGTTTGCAACAAGAACTTCACCAATGTCGAAGATGTCCAGCATTGAGAGACCATCAATGGTGCTCAGAACCTCATACGCATCCTTTCTCGCCTTGCTCAGATCCACCTCGTACCCAATCCTCGTGGACAACATCTCTAGGCGTGTGTTGGAGTAATCATGAATCTGCTTCAGTAAATCCACCATTCCACCAATATGGGTGGAAAGTTTTGCCCTCTTTGCCTTTTTGGATGTTCCTGGGGCACCACGGTCCACCCCCTCGGGGCTTTCCCCTACAGATTCTGATGCAGCTGTAGCCGGAGATCCAAGGTTTCCCCAATTTTCATCCAACGAGCTTATGTAGTCACTATCAGGAGTTGGTGTAGGTGTATTAGCCCGGACTCTGGCTCTGATCACAGCGTCACATGGCCCAGGTCGGTTCCTAATGAAACGGGCGTGACTGTCAACCTGTAATAATTGACCAACTGTTAGAATTTGTGTGTCTACTATATCAATGAGCCAATGTGAAGTGAGACCTATCCATATGATCTGCTCCAACTACTGATCATCACAATCAACCATGAAATCACCACGCAAGTTGAACCCCACACCACTGTGGTTAAGCACCCCTTGAAGGCTATAGTAGTTTTTTTTTCAAGTGCTAATTTTGGATGTGATGTTGGGGTTCACCTTCAAATCAGTGGTGGGGAACTCACGTCGGAGAGCCTCTTCTACCTTTGCAAGGTACCCGGCTCTAAATCCGTTATCGGATTTCCAGCCTAGTGCAACAAGATCTTTCAGCGTGGAAATCAGAATTTCCTCCTCCCTCCGCGACCACACACGACGATGACGTTCAGCAGCCCTTTGCACAGCAGCCTTGCCGAGTCCATTGCCAGCTACAAAATCGACAAACAGGAGGGAAAACATAGTATACTTTACATGTCGCTTATGGAAATATTAATCAATCCATGAGTCATAATTAAATGATGGGAATATACCTTGAGGATGAACTCTTCCACCCAAATCCATGCTCGCTACTGCAATCCCCTGAATATAACCAGCGACATATGCCGAAAGATATTAGGAAAAACCATAACTTACAAACAAAATAGGAAAAAGGTTAGTTCATCACAACAAAGCATTGGAGAAGAAATTACTGCTATAATGCTTCAAAGGCCAAGGATGTTCACCGCTAGTCTAGAGTGATTATCGAATGAGACAAGAGTGTTAAATAGGCGCTCCATAAAAGTGCCAAAATTTTGATTTTTCCCCACCAAATAAAATCCCCGCCTTGGTTGATTTTCAAGGCGGAAAAAGAAACCGCCAAATTTTTTATTTTGTCTAACACCAAAAAGTAAATTCCCCCCACTGTGATTTGCAGCCAATAATTAAATTTCACCAAGGGTATTTGTGGAAATAGCTGGTCAAATACGACTCCCCAATTCACTACCAACCAGCTGATTATTTGTATAACTGGGTCCCCCAATTCATATCAAACAGTGGATAAATATTAGTTGACATGAGGGAATAGTACAATATGTATAATTAACTCACTACACTTTATCTAACCCGTCAGACTACCAAACACGGCCTTAGGATCAAATCATCATACAATTGGGCACACAGTACAATTTACTAAGGTGGATAAAAATCATTTCAGGAATAACAAACAAAAATAAAAGTTTTAATTTCTATAATGAGCAGTATCGATGTCTATTCATAATTCATTTCTTGAGTTCAGGATCCGGACAAAGCGAACATGCCCTAATTGTTGTTGCATCAAGTTGAAGCGAAGGTGAATTTGCTCCATAAACCTATATTGATATGGTACTAGGAGAACTAACATTTGGACAAATATGAATTAACTAGGAAGAAAGATTATAAGGCATTAAAATAGTGTGGTTAATACAACTATCATAATTAACCAAAAGAATGAAAATCATCCACTGAAAGACCATGTCATACATTAGTCACTACGACCGAATGCATATTCTTGAAAAAACAGTGTTAATAAGATTCTTTGTTTGTATACCCGATGTCGCATAACTCAACCATAAGCTGATGAAAGATGCCAAATATTTCTTTTGCTGTGATTAGTGGTGGAGCCATGTAGGGTGCTAGGGGCCTTGGACCAGGTCATTTGAACTTTAGCTATATTATTATTATGCATATAGCACTCACCAATTCATCACTTAGCAAAGTTAGTTGGCAAATGTATCTTATCACTAGAAGATCAAGAGTTTAATCGAGGATGGCGGAGAAACCACATCTAACTAGGGCGAAGCATTTGTTGGATCTAGCTCAGAGTAGCTCGTAAAAGCCTGTCTCATAGTGCACCGCCTCATTTCTAAGAGTATTTATGACAATGGGCGTCCGTGCACGAGGAACCGACGTACGAACAACTCCAACAAGATCTAATTGAAGATATTTGGACAATGTAACAATTGAAATTTAATTTACATGTTTAAATTATGCAATTTTGGTAGTAATGCAATATTCGGTATTTAGTTAATGTAAGTATTCAACTTCAATTAATAAGTTGTTCGAATTTAATCAAATAAAATGTAGTAGTAGTTATTTATTTTAAATTTTCAAAATTTAAATAGGTTATTAAATTAGAAAATATAAAAATAATACTGAAATTGAAAGTTTGAATTATGGTGAAATGATGGTAAAATAGAGCTAACGATATTGAAAATATAGTAAATAAAATTATGAGTAAATAAGGCTGAAAATGGGGTCATTTATTTTGGAAGGCTATTGTAGTGGTAGTAGGGTTATTTGAAGTTGGCATTTCAAAAATCTGAACCAAAGTGCGCGGGCGCCGAACACCTCCCCCGGCCGCCGCAAGTTCAAATCCAAAATCAGGAATCCCACCGACGAGAAGCATATGAGAATTTGTTAATTATGGCTTCCAAAGAAACCTGCAGAACCGAGCTCCGCGCCGCCGTGCGCCACCTCAGCGAGCGTGGCCTCCACTCCGCAGCCAAATGGTACCAATTTCACCCCCTTCTCAGACCCATCTTCTACTCTTCTTCACAAACTTTACCATTACCTCAAAATCCCACCTTTTTCATTTTTTGGTCTGATTTTCAAGATTTCCTTGCTTCTTAAGGGCAGCGGAGCAGTTGATGGGGATAGAGCAAGACCCCTCGAAGCACACGCCGTCGCACACCAGATTCCAGCGCGGCAGCTCCAGCATCCGCCGCCGCTTCCGCACGGCCACCCCCGCGGAGTCCTCCGCCACCCCTTCTGCCGGAGTGTCTTATGTGATGACGCCGTCGCTTGTGGCAGCTGAGGAGTACGATTATGATCTGATGGACAGTGATTTTTATTTGCTGGCCAAGTCTTATTTTGACTGCAGGGAGTATAGGAGGGCTGCCCATGTGCTTAGGGATCAGACCGCCAAGAAAGCCATCTTCTTGCGTTTCTATGCGCTTTATCTGGTTGGTTTCCTCGATTTGCTGCATTGCTATATTCATAATTGCTTTTTGGTCCTGTAATGATTTATATGGATGGTGCTGGATATGTTTTATTCGGGTGATCTCTGTTTGTCTGCGTAGATCGTAATATTCCTATTGATTAGCTCAAATTGCTGGTCTGTAGAGTGTATATTGTAACTAAAAAACCACTCCGTATCAGACGTTTTTTGGCACGATACATGTTAACATGATGTGATAATGGATAGGCATTCTTTTTGTGCACAAAACAGTACTGCATCAAGAATGGATTGGTTCTGAAATACTAGTAGTTTATTTAGAGTTAATAAGCACTAGATGTGAGGGTGAGGACAATAGTAAACCTAGACTACGATGCCATCCATATGTTATTAGGAATTTGCCACATCTAAGTCAGCAGTTGAGGCATAAGATGGTAGTTTGTGAGTTTCCTTGATAAATTATCTAGCCTCTGTATACTTGCAATACGTGGAAGCATCTGCCTATTCGTGATTATCTGATGCATTTTATTGTGTTACGGGACAAAATCTGTAACTGACCATGTAATTTGGATGTGAGGAGAGGAGAACAGTTCTAACTTACAAAATATCTTGCCTCTTTTTGTAATAAAGTTTGGATTATGCACATTGATATCGAAACATATTTTCAGACCAAAGCTCTATAAAGTGACATTTTCATGTGGAGTATATGCTTATGTTGCTGATAATAGGACCATACTCCCTCCGTCCCACAAGAATATGCACTCTTTCCTTTTTAATCCAATCCCACAAGAATATACACTTTCTAATTTTGGAAACACTTTTCTACCTAATGAGTTATGAGGTGGGACCCATTCTCATTAACAATACTTTAGTTACTTTTTCTTTCTACCTCTCTCTTACTTTACCAATTTTTGCATTAAAACCCGTGCCGAACCCAAAGTGCATATTCTTTAGGGACGGAGGGGATATATGTTTAACACCCTAACTGAATCACTACTCCTGACCTTACTAATTTTTATGGATATGATAGGCATGCTTTTTGTGCCTTGTGAGATATTGTGGTGTATGAGTGTATCTGAAGTGACACGTGGACAATATAATATTGTACTGATTAACTTTTAATCAGATGGAGATCTGTTAATTATCCAAGACCTATGACTCGGTGACACCAAACTTGATAGTAGGATGATCTGCTGAGAGCTATAATCTAAAACTTATATTGTTAGTTTAGATATAAGCACCAAGTCTGTTTCGAAATTTATTTATTTCAAGAACTTGTATTGTACTGAGTCTAGTGACTTTCAAATTGCCTCTGTATATTATATGCCTCCATGTGACCTGGATGTACCCCATCTATCTGACTAACTTTATTGTACTTGGATATGACTGAGTGTTGGTGCTCCGGTATGATCTCATTTGATTCATATCATGGTGTAAAATTGTCGTAAGAGGATGATAGATATTAAATGATCACCTAATGCTGTAACTGGCACATAGAGCTGCCCTGAGATTGTTAATTGCAAAACTCATTGGTTCGTCCTAGCTATTTGTTCTTTATTTGGAACAATTATTTTGTCTACTCTTCAGTGTGCATGGTGAATTTAAAACTTCTGAGATTAAGTTTAGACACTGATTATTGCAAGTGGTGACCAAAATATTCTATAGGCTAGATGAAGTGAGTATGTGCTACTGTACAGTGGTAGCCCATACTGTTAGTTACTGAAGGGTTCTAAATCTACTCTACATGTGCATATCTGTCTTCTTCTCCTCTTTACGCATGCTCTATTTTTGTGAATGGGCACATCAAGAGCTTTTTATTTATAGGCAACAATTAGCCAAACGTAATTTTTGGAACTCTACTATCTTCCCGAATGCCCATCCATTCTCTAATATTTTGAAAACGGGTCAGCTTTGAAATTAATTATGAAAAACTACATTGGTTTAAGATGGAAGGAAGTATTTACAAACATTAGGTCTTTTTATAAATTTATATGCTTGTTGCATCTACTTATGCTGTAAATACATGGCAGAACAGATTATATTTCGAGCTTTCATAATACAAGTCTTGGTTCTGAGATCGGTTTTCCTGCTTTGCAACTTGGTAATCAATGTATTTGCACTGTTAAAATACGGCTATGATTACCTAAGTATCTCATGTGCATTCTGGTAAGCCTATGGCAGCATTATGTGACAAATCAGCATTTTTATAGTATTTGTTAAGTCTGTTTAAATTCTCTAACCTATGTAATCTTGAAGGCCGGAGAAAAGCGAAGAGAAGAAGAGATGATAGAGCTCGAGGGTCCTCTTGGAAAGAGTGATGCTGTGAACAGCGAACTGCTTTCACTACAGAGAGAATTGTCAACCCTTCATAAAAACGGAACAATCGACGCTTTTGGTCTTTATGTATATGGCCTTGTCCTTAAGGAAAAAGGAAGTGAGAATCTGGCGAGGTCCGTGTTTGTGGAATCTGTCAATAGCTATCCCTGGAACTGGAGTGCTTGGTCTGAGCTGCAGACGTTATGCACCACAATTGAGGCATTGAACAGTCTTAATCTCAATAATCATTGGATGAAGGATTTTTTCCTTGCTAGTTCTTACCAGGAACTCCGGATGCACAACGAGGCCCTGGCCAAATACGAATATTTACAAGGAACTTTTATTTTCAGCAATTACATCCAAGCCCAAATAGCCAAGGCTCAGTATAATCTCAGGGAGTTCGAACAGGTGGAAGTTATATTCGAAGAACTTTTAAGAAACGATCCTTATAGGATCGAGGACATGGACATGTATTCCAATGTGCTATATGCGAAAGAATGTTTTTCTGCCCTAAGTTATCTGGCTCACAGGGTGTTTCTTACAGATAAATACAGGCCGGAGTCTTGCTGCATCATTGGTAACTATTACAGTTTGAAAGGGCAGCATGAGAAGTCTGTGATGTACTTCCGAAGGGCACTTAAATTGAACAAGAACTATTTGTCAGCATGGACCCTTATGGGTCACGAGTACGTTGAGATGAAGAACACTTCTGCTGCAGTTGATGCCTACCGTCGTGCAGTAGATATAAATTCATGTGATTATCGAGCGTGGTATGGATTGGGGCAAGCATATGAGATGATGGGAATGCCCTATTATGCTCTCCATTACTTCAAGAAGTCAGTGTTCTTGCAGCCAAATGACTCTCGGTTGTGGATAGCTATGGCTCAGTGCTATGAAACCGAACAACTTCATATGCTCGAGGAGGCCATCAAATGCTATGAACGTGCAGCAAATTGTAATGACAGGGAAGCCATCGCCCTACATCAGCTGGCGAAGCTTCACTCTGAACTCGGTAGAAATGAAGAGGCTGCATTTTATTACAAGAAGGATTTGGAGAGGATGGAAGATGAAGAGAGGGAAGGGCCGAACATGGTTGAAGCACTGATGTTCCTTGCCCAACACTGCAAAACTCAGAAGAAATTTGATGAAGCCGAGGTTTATTGTACGCGTCTTCTTGACTACACTGGCCCGGTAAGTCCTCTTAGATTCAACCATATCATTAGAAAAACACATAATGCAGTCAACTTTATTTCAAATGTTGATGATTCTCACCCATGCCATTGATGCAGGAGAAGGAAACTGCCAAGAGTCTTCTTCGTGGAATAAGATACGCAAGGGATGTTGAGCACTTCCCGCCATAACTTTCTTCCACTTCCCAAAGCACTCAAGTTCATAGGAAGCAGAGGATTTCCAGCACTTCAATTAGGTGACGGCGTTGGTGTATTTATTATTGAGTTTCTATTTTAGTAAGTATAGATTTATTCAGTAGCTTTGTCATGCATCATGTGTAAGTGAAATTCCAATTCATAGCTCCAAAATGTTCATTTTGTAACAATATAGCTGTTAGAATTTGGCAGTTGAATCATTATGCAAAATACAAAAATGCTTTCTTTACTCTTTTTGCACATCATCATAAATCTAAGATTACATAAACACACATGAATTCATTCAATATCCAAAAATCCTAAACCTGCTGCTGAGATAGAAGAACAAGGAGGCCCTGTGGGCCCACCAAGATTTCATTGAGAAAACTGAGCAATCCAAACCAGACAACAGGGGTGACATCAACTCCAGCCAGGGGTGGTATGATCTTCCTTGTCTGCACCAGCAAGGGCTCTGTAGGCGCGTACGCGAGGATGTATGGGAACTCGTCAACGGGAAGCTTCGGGTACCACGACATCACGATCCTTGCAATGAACAGAAATCCAAATGCAGACAAGAATGGCCCAAGAAACGCTATTGCCAGTTTGGCCGTGGCAGGGTCCAAATCGATCAGAATGAGACTCCCGGCTGGGGCCGAGTGCACAATCTTGGAAGCTATGGCTAAAGGGTTGCCGGAGTAGGCGGTGGATGAGGAGAAGAGGCTGTGGCTAGAGAGATAGTCTGAGATTCTTGAGGAACAATGAGCTCTGCATACTGGAGTTGGTGTTTTCCTTCTTACAGGTTTGAGGATTGAGTTATGGGATAAGAAATGATAGCATTTTGGTGAGATTAAGGTGTGAATTTGAGGATGATATGTGTGTTTGGGCAATGAAATCGGGACGCCAGTTGCAGAGACAGCAGACATTATCTAGTTCTTATGCTACTTTTGTGTGGGGATTTGGGAGTTGGGTATATCAGTAAATGAGGGGCATATCGGTAATTTCAGGAAATAGTGGTCCATATCTATCTGTAAAATAATTGTGAAAATTGAAAATTAAGACCTAACATTTTCTGTCAAGTAATATGGGTAAGTAAAATTATCCCAATAATAAATAGGTATTTTGTACGCGCCTTCTAAATTGTTAGAAAATCAGAATCAAATTAAGATGGCCGCTACTACTAATTTCATATTAAGAAACGAGACTACTAAAACTAAAATTAGCTAGGCAACCACTTATTTAGACCTTCACTACTCAACAATGAAGTCTTAATAAACAAAATGAAGCTATGCAAACTGAAATTTGCTAATGATGAACACTTATATGTGGAACTAAAAAAAGTCCTAGTGTTTCTTCACTGCAACATCATAAAAAAACTTCACACCAAATAGAAATGGTTCTCTCCTCGATCTCGATCTAGATATTGTTAGTAATTCATGTATTTATCTAATGAGTGCATCGTACATGAATAAAAGATCTAGATTTCTAATCAAATTATATGTTGAGTATGTAAAACGGAGCAGAATTAAATCTTACTTGTTGTGTAGTTTATTTCTACGATTGATCGAATCCTGCAGGTTGAATCTATCACTATCGAAGTTCACGTGTATTTCAATCCGATGCAGGAACTATTCCCGATTGAATTGCTCCAAAGATGAAAGCTAGAAAATCTTATGTAAAACTTTGCGTATTCTACTTCTCTGGCTTCTCCTTATTCTTCTATTTCTTTTACGTTCTTCACAATGAAACATAAAAACAAAGAATAAGTAAATGAATAGTCAAGGAGTAATTGTAAAGTCACTTGTGCTCTATGATTGTTGAGCTCATGAATTATATAATTGTAGTCCAATTATAATTATTTAATCCATAATAGATGCTGAATGCTCCCGCAGAAATGTTGATTTCAAGAAATCCGAGGAAGAACAAAAATGTGCAACATGGAAAAAGATGGAAAAGTTTCAAAGAGGAAGAATCAAGAGCCATTTTTGGATGCAGGAACACCCCAGAATCCCATATCTTGATCTCTCACTCACTTTTCTTCTCTCTATTGTCTCTCTTCGTTCTCCCTCTAGATGACTGTGAACTGCGTGATGATGGTTAACTAACAGATTTACCTGAATTAACGGTCTGCTGAAAATGACACTATTTCTCTTAAATTTTTCTCTTTCTTATAATTTTTCTATTTGAATGCAACGATGACACTTTTCCTCTTCTTTCTTTGGCAATAATGGTTTAATATTTTAGAATTTTAGATATCCCAATTCGTAAATGATTGATGCCTAATTAACAAGTGCTAATAAAATAGGTAAATATTCATAAACCACTTGTCCTAAATTCCCTCAACAAGCATTTGCGAGCTTGCTTCTGCAAATCTCTCTCTTTCCCTCGTAAAAAAATGTAATCTTTGTGAGATCTCAGGCTGCCCCTCTTGGCTGGCTTCTTCGGATCAATCAATCAAGCTCGAGAAATTAATTCACACATATATACAAACAGATCGAGTGCATCAACAACTCGAATTCCCAACACACCATGAACACCAGCAACAAAAAGGCTGTGCACTCGCTGTTAGCTTCAAAGCTGACGCAGCTCCATATCCCTTCCGCCGCCGACGAGGATCCCTCATTAAATTTCGAATTCTCCGACACCTTCGGCCCCTCTCCTTCCTCCGCCTCCCCGCTCTTCCTGGGGGACCCACAAGTAATACACCACCGCTCCCACTCATTCGTGGGCCCCTCCCCCCGCTTCACCCTCTCCAAATCAATCCCCACCTTCGACCGAGACGATTCTTCCTCCGACGACACAGGCGGCGATGATTTGAGGGTGGAGGAGGAGGCTGGGGCTGAGGCAGCGGAGAAATTGGGGCCGGGGGATTTTGAGATTATGAGGGTGATTGGGAAGGGCGCGTTTGGGAAGGTTTTTCAGGTTAGGATGAAGAAGAAAAGTGGCGGTGGAGGTGGAGATGGGATTTACGCGATGAAAGTGATGAAGAAGGATACGATCATCAAGAACAACCATGTTGATTATATGAGGGCTGAGAGGGATATTCTCACCAAAGTTGTGCACCCTTTCATTGTGCAGCTGCGCTATTCGTTTCAGGTCTTCTT
The DNA here is from genome assembly GCF_023119035.1 of Salvia hispanica. NCBI lineage: Eukaryota > Viridiplantae > Streptophyta > Magnoliopsida > Lamiales > Lamiaceae > Salvia > Salvia hispanica. The sequence goes on along the minus strand of NC_062965.1, from coordinate 30,363,765 downwards.
CTTCTCTTTCTCATCCTTAGATCTGAGTATTCATTTGCAAAATTCTGTTGCCTTTTGAGGGTTAAAATGATTTATTTCTTGATTACTTAGATGCATATACAATTATACATGATGTTTAGGAAAGTTGAGATGGTTGCTAAGCAACTAGGACGTTTGCACTTGTGGTGTAGGTTTGTCAACAAGCTTGAACATTTTACCCTCGGCGACGTCTCTGTATGAAGGAATCATGGATGATGGTTTATCAAGCATAGATGATCCTAATTAACCCTTTAGGATGATTTTGGTAGTTTCTTTTGCATACTGACAAATTGTCTAGAGAATTGAATAATTACTATTTATGCTTGTGGCATTTTACAACCTATTGTCCACAAAGATCAAGTTTCATGCTGTGGGGGGGAATGTTTTACATTGTGAAATCTAGTGCTTACGATTTCAATAGAGACGTCTATTATGTTGCAACTCACTGCGTGTTGATTTCGTATTCACTTAGCTAAGTTGGCCCTTTTCTTTGTTGAAAAAGAAGTCAGTTTTTGCTGTTATCTGACCTAAGAAACACTAGTTGCTTGCTCAATAGTTAATTCTTGCCTTTTATTGAGTAGAGTTCAACTAGTATTTATGGGACTGATTCTTTTGGCAAGAAAAAGTCGATCATTTCTTAAGTAAAACCTTGTGGAGGAAAGACGGGTAGAGAAAAAAAGGCAGAGTTGCCTAAAATGTGTATGGAGTCGAAAAGTGGAGAATTGCCTTTGACACAACATAATAAAGTCTGTCTTATATCTTTTGGTCGCGTTACATTGTTACCTTTTTGTGATTCACAGACCAAGTCTAAGCTGTATTTGATACTCGATTTTATAAATGGAGGCCATCTATTTTATCATCTCTACAGGCAAGGGATCTTCAGGTACTATCTTTGTTCTTTGTGTTAACAAGGAAAAAGATCTTCATCTCATATTCTTAATTCCTGTTTTTTGGCTATTTCTTGGGTAGTGAGGACCAGGCAAGGGTATATACTGCTGAGATTGTATCTGCAGTCTCACATCTTCACGAGAACGGGATTGTGCATCGAGATCTAAAACCTGAAAACATTCTCATGGATGCTGATGGGCATGTAAGTCCATAATATAGCCTGATAGATTTGCAGGAGCATACATGACTTGTAACAACGCGAGTGCTGTTGAGTAATTTGTGTTACTTTAACTGTTGCAGATCATGCTCACTGATTTTGGACTGTCTAAGGAGATTAGTGAATCGAGCAGATCAAACTCGCTATGTGGGACAACCGAATATATGGCTCCTGAGATCTTGCAATCAAATGGGCATAACAAGAATGCTGATTGGTGGAGCGTTGGCATCCTTTTGTATGAAATGCTAACCGGGAAGGTAATATCTTGAAACAAAGAACAACTTAATTTAGCTAGGCAACTAATAGAAAATCAAAAGGCTTTTAGTACCCAATTTTCTCATTTGATTGAAGTGTTTAGTGTGTGTTGAATGTTTCAGCCGCCGTTCGTGCATGCTAACAGGAAGAAGCTGCAGGAGAAGATCATAAAAGAAAAATTGAAGCTTCCACCACGCTTGACAAGCGAAGCTCACTCTTTACTTAAAGGAGTAAGAAACATGCTCTTTTTTCTTCTTACCCTACGATCTTTTCTTGAGATGCATGCTAATCTGATTTGTGTCGATAGCTGCTCCAAAAGGATGCGGTGAATAGATTAGGCAGTGGGCCTAGGGGCGCGGAAGAGATCAAATCTCACAAATGGTTTCGTACCATCAACTGGAAGAAGATAGAGGAGAGAGAACTCGTGCCAAAGTTCAAGCCAGACGTGAGTGGCCAAGATTGCACAGAGAACTTCGACAAATGTTGGACTGCGATGCCTCTGGATGACTCCCCGGCGCCTACTCCAACAGCCGGGGAGCATTTCCATGGGTACACTTACATCGCTCCTAACCCGTGGCTCTCGTCTGAATAATGAAACAACTCGAGTTGATCCTAAGGAAGCTTGGGTAGATTGCCTCAACCTTGCAAGTGATTCTTGTTTCTCCATGCCTGGTTTATCTTATGTTAAACATTGGAATAGCTTTTTATTTTATAGATAATTATGTATATTAAGTCCTTTAGGATTCTACATACCTTTGTATCCTTGGGGTAAGTCATTCTTGAATTATATGTAGGAAACCATTATCAAAAGCAAGATCATCAGATTTTTCAAATTCATGATCTATTAAAGCACTGTAGACATCATAACCATCAATTTTGCAAAACATTCAACTGTATAAGTTGGGCACCAAGAATTCATCTTAAATTGCTTTTCATTTTATTAAGGATTATTACCTCCGTTCTACAATAAGAGTCACATTTCATTTTTACCATAAATGGTAAGTAGGTCACACATTCCACTACTTCACTTCACTCACATTCTATTATAAAACTAAAACTAATATAAAAAAGTGGACCTCATATTCCATTAACTTTTTCAATCCACTATTTTTTACATTTTTTAAAATCCGTGCCCGCACCAAATGTGACTCATATTGTGGGACGGATGGAGTATAATTTTTTTGTATAAAAAAGGCTTGATCCAAACAAGGCGAGCAATTTGACCATCAATCTAACAGCCAACAAACAAAGTAGCAAGAAAAACCATCAATCTGACAGCCAACAAGCAAATGCATAAACGTAGCCACCCAATTTGACCCAAAAAAATACAGCATAGCCACCCAACAAACAAAGTAGCAAGAAAAACCATCAATCTAACAGCCAACAAGCAAATGCATAAACGTAAAAGACGAAGTGAAATGAGGGGAAAACAACAAAATCCACGTGCAAAACTAGATACCTAATCTATCAAAACTCGACTCTTTGTATAATACAAGCTCCAAAGTGAGAGTAAAAGATATTTTTACTTGAGCCAAACCCAAACCCTTCATGTACCTTAACATTTTTTTTTCTTCTAGGAAATTGATTACTGGGTTACTTATGGAAAATAGGTTGATATGTTGAAGCGTAATAATCCCAATTCCGTAGCATATATAAAAGCTACGCAACTACACTTCTTTTTTTTTCATATATATATTATACTCCCTCCGTCCATAAAAAATAAATCACTTTTATCATTTTGGGACGTCCACAAAAAATAAATCACTTTTATCATTTTGGGACGTCCACAAAAAATAGATCACTTTCTAAAAATGGAAAGTTTATCTCTCATAAATTTCCCATTTTTTCTTCCATCTCTCATACTTTATTCACTTTTTCTCTCTATCTCTCTTACTTTACCTACTTTTTTCTCCTCCTCTCTCTTACTTTACCAATTCTACATTAAAACCCGTGTTATACACAAAGTGATGTATTTTTGGTGGACGGAGGGAGTATATATATATATATATATATATATATATATATATATATATATATATATAGTGCATTATAATGATAACCCCAATTTGTGTGATAACCCTATAACTAAATCTCCACCACACATTTTTAAAATATGTGGTCTAGATTTAATCTAACAAAACTATCATTTTATCAAATAAAACTATCATTTTCGAATATATTAAGGGCAAAATTGTCATTTCAATTTTAAAATTGGTGGGAAAAAAGAAAACGATCTGAATTCATCTCGGACTCAAACACTCTGAATCGAATTTCAAACCCTACGAATCGAAGGTAACACTCAAACACTCTGAATCGCATTTGAAACCCTACGAATCGAAGGAAAAATCATCACAATTCTGGAATATGTCGAAGGAAATCATAGTTTTTTCATCGAAGAAAGGTTGGATGAAGTTTATTACTTATTTCACTTTTGATTTTGATCGATTTATCATTTTGCCGATTCTGGAAAATGTCGAAGGAAAACGATCAAGCATCATCGAAGAAAGGTTGGATGAAGTTTATTACTTATTTCACTTTTGATTTTGCTCGATTTATCATTTTGCTGGAGATTTTCTCGATTTTTTTAGATTCCGTAGTTTTTTAGTGTAGATATTTCTTATATTTATACAATATCATTCATGCATAACAATATTGAGAACAATCTATATATTTAGATTTACATTTTGCTGTGTGTGCTGCTGGCGTGTGTTTTTCTGTGTTTGTGTGTGTGTTTTGCTTTGTTTATGTGTGTTTTGCTGTGTGTGTGTGTTGCTATGTGTTTGGATGATCTGTTTAAATGTAGAAATTGTGCTTTTGCTTGATAAAATGATACTTTGGGTGCATAAAATGATAGTTTCTGAAAATGATAAAATGATACTTTGTGAATAGTGTTTTGTTATACTTAAGTGACAAGTTATGCCCTCTCTGCTTTTTTGAACTCATTGAAATTTAGAAAATGATAGTTTCAGAAGATAAAATGATAATTGCCCTTGATAAAATGATAGTTTCAGAAGATAAAATGATAGTTTCATGGGATAAAATGATAGTTTCAGATTATAAAATGATAGTTGATAAAATGATAATTGCCCTTGATAAAATGATAGTTTCAGAAGATAAAATGATAGTTTCATGGGATAAAATGATAGTTTCATGGGATAATATGATACTTTATGTTTGTGTGTGTGTGTGTCCTGAGGCTACTGCTGTTGTGTTTGTGTGTGTTGTTGTGTGTGTCTCTGTGTTTTTGTGTGTGTGTGTGTTGCTATGTGTTTGGATGATCTGTTTAAATGTAGAAATTGTGCTTTTGCTTGATAAAATGATACTTTGGGTGCATAAAATGATAGTTTCTGAAAATGATAAAATGATAATTTGTGAATACTTTGACTTTATATAATTACATAAACTGTTTAACACACTGAAATCTTTTGTTTATTAGGTAAGAACATTCGTGATGTTGAATTCTTCTTTCTAGATTTTTCTGCTTCCTGAATATTTTGGTGCTTATTGCTTCCGCAGCCTTCGAAGAGTCCTGCGGCTCAAACGAGAAAGAAGTCCGCCACAAAGCGGAAGAAAACAGAAGCTGTTGTCGCTGACAGTGAACAGCCAGCGCCTGCTGTTAATGGCGCCCAGGAAGATGCCGCCCAACAGGCATGAAGTGCGTAGATGGTGAAGCCAAGCGCGAGCATGATAGGATCTCTAACTGAAACTCAGCGCTTGTTTTAATTACCATACTTCAGCATAGATTCTGTTGGTAGACATTTACTTATGTAGGCTTTAAACATTATTTTGCCATTGTTTGTGGTTCAATTTGAACTAGATTAGACTTTTCATTTGTAGGTCTGTGCAATGTGAAGAGAACTCTTCTGTATTGTTCAATTGAAATTATTTTGGAAGCCCTCTTCAAAGATAGTTTGTCATAGAAGTTTCCTTGTAGATGTAAACCGTTGTAGAAACTCTGTTCCAAGGTTGCTCATTTTATCAGCCAAAAAGTATCATGTTATCAGCCAAAAGTATCATTTTATTAGTAAGAACACAGCAAAACACACATAAACAAAGCAAAACACACACACAAACACAGAAAAACACACGCCAACAGCACACACAGCAAAATGTAAATCTAAATATATAGATTGTTCTCAATATTGTTATGCATGAATGATATTGTATAAATATAAGAAATATCTACACTAAAAAACTACAGAATCTAAAAAAATCGAGAAAATCTCCAGCAAAATGATAAATCGAGCAAAATCAAAAGTGAAATAAGTAATAAACTTCATCCAACCTTTCTTCGATGATGCTTGATCGTTTTCCTTCGACATTTTCCAGAATCGGATGATTTTTCCTTCGATTCGAAGGCTTTGAAACGCGATTCAGAGGGTTTGATTGTGAGAGAAATTGATGCAGGGTTTGAGTGTGTGAGAAATCGAATGGAACGTTTGAGTCAAGTTTCCTTCTTTCCCACCAAATTTTAAAACGAAATGACAATTTTGCCCTTAATATATCCAAAAATGATAGTTTTATTTGATAAAATGATAGTTTTGTTAGATTAAATCTAGACCACATATTTTAAAAATGTGTGGTGGAGATTTAGTTATAGGGTTATCACACAAATTGGGGTTATCATTATAATGCACCTACATATATATATATATATATATATATATATATGGTCTTGTTAGGTTGAGATTATTTAGCTAAATTGAGAAATGAGATGCAATATGGGCCACTCATCCAGAATATTTGTGAAATGTCAACAGCATGTAGTTTATGTCAACAGAGGGGCATAATTGTAATATTATTTATTTTTTTATTTTTTTATTTTTTTTATTTTTTATTTTATTTTTTATTTTATTTTTTTAAATTTTTTTTATTTTTTTTAAAAAAAATTCGTTTTTTTTATTTTTTTTTAATTTTTTTTTTCAACTATATGTACAATTCATGTCAACTACACATCAAATGTCAACAACTTTATTCAATAAATACTATTTGACATGAATTGTACATGTAGTTGACATTATATTGTGTAGTTAACATGAATTGTATATGTAGTTGACATGGATTGTACATATAGTTGACATTATATGTGCGTAGTTGACATGAATTGTGTGTGTGGTTGACATGGATTGTACACATAGTTGACATTATATGTGTGTAGTTGACATGAATTATATATGTAGTTGAAAAATAAAAATTTTAAAAAAAAATGAAAAAAAAATTTAAAAAAGTTTTAAAAAAATTTAAAAAAATAATAATAATTTTTTTAAAAAAAAATAAAAAATAAAAAAATTAATAAAAAATTAAAATTAAAAATAAAAAAAATATTTATTGAATAAAATTTACTATGATATTACCATTCTGCCCTTTCATAATTAATTAATCTAAAGATATTTTCCATGTGAAAAAATCTGGACCACTCATTTAATAAAAATGAGTGGCTAATATTGCATCTCATTTCTCAATTAGCATAAAAAATCTCAATTGATCACAATCCTATAGGGGTGCGTTATATATATAGGGGTGCGATCATATCATAACTCATATTTATGTGATAACCTAATAACCCTATCATTTTATGGGTCAAAAGTATCATTTTTACTAAAAATGATATTTATACACGATAAAATGATATTTTTTCAGCAAGCATAAAATGATACTTTTATTCTATAAAATGATATTCTGTTCCATAAAATGATATTTTTCGTCCATAAAATGAGGGTTATTAGGTTATCACCATAAATATGGGTTATGATATGATCACATTCCTATATATATATATATATATATATATATATGATATGATCAAATGAAAACTCTAAATATTGTACAAACTCAAAACTATGATCTGGACCATTGAAAAATGTCAACAGATCACAAAAAAGCATAAACAGGAAAATGTCAACAGAATTTCAACGGTAGTCAATAATTGATGTTGTGTTGATACCGTGTTGACATTAAAATCTTGAAATTTTACATATTGTGTTGATATTGTATTGAAACTGTGTTGAAGCTGTGTTATAGGATCATGATCAATTGAGATTATTTAGGTTAATTGAGAAATGAGATGCAATATCAGTCATTCATTTTTATTAAATGAGTGGTCCAGATTTTGCCACACAATAAATATTATTAGATTAATTTAATATGAAAGGGTAAAACTGTCTTTTCGCGTTTTAATTTAGGGTTCTTCATCAGATTTCATCTCTCGTCGGCGATTCTGGTGAGATTTAACGTTTGAATCATATCTCTCATTGAATCTATTTTAACGATTTATGATTCAATTGATTTGCAAAATTAGACTCAGACGGTTTCAACGATTTCAACGATACCTGATTTGCGATTCAATTTTCGAAAAATAGACGACCTGTTCGACGGATTTCTCTGTTGATTTTGACGTTTTTCGGTCGATTATACCCACTTTTATTCTGTTTTTATCCTTTATTTGTTGATGCCCAGTTAAATTTGTTCCTAATTAGTTTTTTTTTTTATTTTCTCATCTTTAGGTTCGATTTCAGTTCATAATCAACAGCTAAGTGTTATTTGATGGATTCTTCATCTTATTCCGAGTCTACGTCGACGAATGGTGGAGGTAGTTTGGTTTGATTTTCATTAACATGAATTTTTTGTGTTATGTTGGTGATTTATGCTCTGTTGACATGATTTGAAAATCTGTTGACATGATTTATGTTACTTGGTAAATATTCTGTGTTGTTGTTATGCTCTTTGTGGACATTATGTTTCATTAACATTATTTTGTTGTGTTATGTTGGTGATTTATGCTCTGTTGACATGATTTATGTGTACTTGTTAAATATTCTGTTGACATAGTGTGTTTGAATTGGTGTATTCTAATTAAATTGGACATTTTGATCCTGGTAATTTGAAGCATGTTCTGATATTTTGGTTTACATTACTTATATTAATTGTCTAAGAATTTTACAAGAGTGCAGCCACGTCTTTAGATATAACTATAGGGGTAATTTTCTGATTTATGTGAAGCTACTTGAGAAATTAGCTCAATAATTCTTGTCCGAGGAAATAAATGTTAGTCTTAGTGGATCAATGTTTGGTTGAATTTTCTTGAATGTAAAAGTCCATATGATATAACCATAATCAGAGTCCTTAACTTGACTTAAAAAAATCAGTTAGTTATTGGCTAAGCAAAAGACCATAAATACTTAGAAGGTTGAGAAACATGGTTGAGTTTTGGAATCTATGGATACTTTAGGTGTAGACTGTTTAACCCTTTTTTCTTAATCAGTTGTGAGCTTTCAAGGGAAAAGTATGGGTTATGAGCTCTTTGTTGACATTCTGTTTCATTAACATTATTTTGTTGTGTTATGTTGTTGATTTATGCTCTGTTGACATGACTTGAAAATCTGTTGACATGATTTATGTTCCTTGGTAAATATTATGTGTTGTTGCTATGCTCTTTGTTCACATTCTGTTTCATTAACATTATTTTGTTGTGTTATGTTGGTGATTTATGCTCTGTTGACATGATTTATGTGTACTTGTTAATTATTCTGTTGACATCGTGTGTTTCAATCGGTGTATTCTAATTAAACTGGACATTTTGATCCTGGTAATTTGAAGCTTGTTCTGATATTTTGGCTTACATAATTTATAACAATTGTCTAAGAATTTTACAAGAGTGCAGCCACCTCTTTAGAGATAACTATAGGGGTAATTTACGTAAGTCTTTTGATTTGCATTGACGTGACTTGAAAATTTGATGACATGATTTATGAATGGTGGAGGTAGTTTGGTTTGATTTTCATTAATATGATTTTTTTGTGTTATGTTGGTGATTTATGCTCTGTTGACATGACTTGAAAATCTGTTGACATGATTTATGTTAGTTGGTAAATATTCTGTGTTGTTGTTATGCTCTTTGTGGACATTCTGTTTCATTAACATTATTTTGTTGTGTTATGTTGGTGATTTATGCTCTGTTGACATGATTTATGTGTACTTGTTAATTATTCTGTTGACATCGTGTGTTTCAATCGGTGTATTCTAATTAAACTGGACATTTTGATCCTGGTAATTTGAAGCTTGTTCTGATATTTTGGCTTACATAACTTATAATAATTGTCTAAGAATTTTACAAGAGTGCAGCCACCTCTTTAGAGATAACTAAAGGTTTTATGTTGTTGATTTATGCTCTGTTGACATGACTTGAAAATCTGTTGACATGATTTATGTTAGTTGGTAAATATTCTGTGTTGTTGTTATGCTCTTTGTGGACATTCTGTTTCATTAACATTATTTTGTTGTGTTATGTTGGTGATTTATGCTCTGTTGACATGATTTATGTGTACTTGTTAATTATTCTGTTGACATCGTGTGTTTCAATCGGTGTATTCTAATTAAACTGGACATTTTGATTCTGGTAATTTGAAGCTTGTTCTGATATTTTGGCTTACATAACTTATAACAATTGTCTAAGAATTTTACAAGAGTGCAGCCACCTCTTTAGAGATAACTAAAGGTTTTATGTTGTTGATTTATGCTCTGTTGACATGACTTGAAAATCTGTTGACATGATTTATGTTCCTTGGTAAATATTCTATGTTGTAGGGTCTGTTATTCCAATTTGCAAGCCTGAGTTGAGGCCTTATGAAGGTCAAAAATTTTCTTCTCTTGAGGAAGGAATTTCATTTTATGAAAAGTATGCTCAGGAGTGTTGTTTTGATTGTCGAAGATTTGGAAATAGGTCTAGTGGTGGTGTTATTATTTTTCAGTATGTTGTTTGCAATAGACAAGGATTTCATACGGTAGATTCGTTGGATGTTGATGTTAGTGTATCTGAGGATGGTAATGTGTCTGATGATGATGAAGTATCTTCAAAGAAGAGACGTAGACGTGGCACCAAAAGGTGTGGATGTGGAGCGAGAATTAGTTTTAAGTTTTTTTCTGATTTTGGTGATAAGTATTACCTTGTGCATCAGTTTGTTGAGGAACACAATCATACTATGGTTGACAAAGATCATAAGAGATTTATGAAAGGTAATCGGAGTTTGAATGATGTTCATCACAAGTTTGTTGAAGATTGCACCAAAGCTAACATCGGTCCTACCTCTACTTTTAACTTATTAAAGGAGTTTTTCGGTGGTTATGATGTTGTTGGGTGTACGTTGACTGATGTTAGGAATTGTTCACGTGATATTAAAGAGAAATTAAAAGAAGTGGATGTGCAAATGATCCTAAATCAGATGCAAGAGAAGAAGAGAATTTGTGAAGGGTTTTTTTACAAATATCAATTATCACCTGAAGATAATAAGTTAGTGAGCTTATTCTGGTCTGATGCTGAGTCTCGGAAGCATTACCACATGTTTGGAGATGTTGTAGCATTTGATACAACATATTCAACAAACAGGTAGTTTATTTATTATACTTAGTAATTGACATAGATAGTAGTTGATATGGTAGTTGACATAGGATACATTTGTACTTTGCATCATTTCTGATTTAATAGTTGACATAGCATATACCTATAATTGACATTATTGATGTTTTGTGTTGATGTATTTGTTCAATAGGTATCGTATGGTGTTTGGTCCATTTACCGGGAAAGACAATCATGGGTGTCCTATTGCGTTTGGAGCTGGTTTCGTATCCGGTGAGAATTGTGATGCATTTTCATGGCTTTTCACTGTATTTGTTGAATGTATGGGTGTTGCTCCAAGAATCATAATCACTGACCAAGATTGGGGAATGAGGCTTGCCATTGAGAAGGTATTACCTGGTACAAGGCATCGTTTGTGTATGTGGCATATTATGAGCAAGTTATTTGAGAAGATACCTAAATCAATTTCTGATAGAGAAAAGTTTAGTAAGGAGTTTAAGTCTTGTGTTTGGTCAGAGTTGTTAGATCCGGATGAGTTTGATATATTATGGACTAGTATTGTTGAAAAATATAGTGTAGAAGATCATAAGTGGTTTAAGGATATGTTTTTGATCAGACAGATGTGGATCCCAGCCTTCTTTAGAGATGTTCCTATGGGTTCTTTAATGAGAACAACATCTTTTTCAGAATCTGAAAACAGTTTTTTTAAGAGGTACTCGAAACCGTTGTTCAATTTTGCTGACTTCACTCTTCAGTATAACAATGCCATTGATGCTCAAAGGAATCAAACTGAAAGGCTTGACTATTATGATTCTGTAATCACTCCAAAATATGTCACTGATTTAGCATTTGAGAAGCAATTGGGATCTGTTTACACAGATAGGATGTTTAGAGTGGTACAAGATTTGATTGTTGAGGCTGATAAGAGTTGTCGGATGATTAGCATGTCCACATTGGAGAACATCGAGGTCTTCAAAGTTTCTGATGCTAGAAAGAAGATCTTTACAGTTAGACATGAGATAGAGACTGAGTCATATGAATGTGAGTGTAAACTATTTTTAAGGTGTGGTTATCTATGCAGCCACCTTTTTTTCATTCTCAGAAACAAAGATGTCAACAATATTCCAGAGAAATATGTTGGTAACCGTTGGCTTAAAAGTGAATTACTAAAGGCAGTTCATGGTCTCACGATTGATGAAAGTGCGTCTGACAGAGGTATGCAAACTGTTTTCTATAGATATTTTAGTTTAAGTTTTAGCATGTGTTGTATTAGCTGTTGACATATCTTATATTGGCTGTTGACATCTTATATGTCTGCAGGTTCTAACAAAGATGACAAACTACAGATTGCTAATAGGTGTCATGGACGTTACTTTGGTCTATATCAGCGTGCTTTTAGAAATAAAGATCATTTGATTGCTTTGGATAATTTGCTTGCGGGTATTGGTTCTCAAATCTTTAAAGACGACTGTGCTGGATCGTCTTCTCTTGATAAAAATGATTCAATCATGAACATATATGGTATTGTTGTTCCTGAAGAAATAACTGCCCATGCTCCAGATGTGGTTAGTACAAAAGGAGGTGCAAGTGACAAGAAAAGCAGGATTAAGTCAAGCATAGAGAAAGCAATTGAAAAAGCAAATAAACCTCATAGGCGTTGTGGAAAGTGTCACAAAGTTACTGATCATAATGCTAGAAGTTGTGGCAGAAATCAGACATGATTGTTTTTTTTTAATAGTCAGAGTTGTTTTTTATTTGTTGACATAGACTATAAATTATTGACATTTTCTCATTTGTTGTTTATATCTGATTTTAATCTCTATTAACATCTATTCATGATTCTGTTTTTTTAATTTTAAGATTTGTTTTCTGAGTTGTACACCTTTATACAAAGTGTTGACATTTGTTTATAAGTTGTTGACATTTCAATACAAGTTAGACATGCCTTGCTTTAATGCTCCTTTATGTTTTTAATGTGCACATGTCAACAACTTAAAAATTAATTCAACTATATATACTGGCCATGTCAACAAGTAATATAATTATGTCAACTATGGTGCACATCGTGTCAACGGCACATATCAGTCATGTCAACTACGCTACATATCGTGTCAACTACACGTATAAGACCCATGTCAACTACGTTACATACTATGTTAATTACGCACAGAACTATGTCAACAATAATTTTAAGCCATGTCAACAATAAAAATAAGTCATGTGAATCATAACAAAATTAACAGAAAATATACATTTTCATAAGTTCAAAAGTTAGAAACCACAATAGTAGCTGTTTTGAAATCCATCCCAAAACAAGAAAGTTAACAACATTAAACGTTAAATACATCCCAAATTTTGTTTCACTTCTTTCTATTAACAAACCACTTTTTGTATTTGTTGTTTAAACTATTCAATTTGTGCTTGTTTTCTTCCATCCATGCATCAGCTACTTCTAAAATGGGCACTCTCTGGTTGTTGTAACTTGATGCAATCAAGTTGTAGCAATATCTTCCACGCAGTACCTGGAGTATCTTTATGCCGCGTGCAGAGAAGCCAACATTCCATTCACTATCTTTTTTTCCAACATAAGTTTCCATGTGTCTCATTAAATAGACACCACAGTCCTTTGTGTTGGTGCTTGTGGCCCACTTCAAGGAAAGAATATCGATGTAAGACTTGTTAATATTTTCGAATATCTCTAACAAGTTCTTCTTTTTGTAGTATGCCTCCAACATATCTTTCTGCAAATATATTAATAAATAAATAAAACTACACATAAAAAACATTTTAACATTGTGCATAAATTATATCAACAAAATGTAGAGACTGTTTCAATAAGATAAAAAAAATCATACCAGTAAACCAATTTCATGTCCATACTCCTCTAATGCATCCATGCCATTAACTTTTCTGTTGTCTATGATCTCAATCTTACTTTGTTTCAGCCAAAATACTACCAGGTAGTAATGTCGGTGTTCACAGATTGGAAAGAAGACCTATATGACATGGAAGATAAAATTACATTCAAAGAACACATCCTAATATTTTCTCAAAAATTTAATTGTTAGATCTAATTACCAAATCAATGTTTCTCCAATCAAATTCTAGTCTTTTTTGAATCTCATTCTCTATTTCATCAATGAATTTGTTCGTTGCCATCATAGTATTCCAACTTTCTGGCCGATTTGTAACATTGAAATTCTGCAATTAACATATTTGGTTAAGGAGACCTGTAATTCAAATATTTTATATAAATTTTTAGATTACTTACGGTTGGAGATGTTGTCATGAAAAAGCGTGCAGGTGATGTTGTTGGCTTTTCTTTTTCAATGTTGTTCAAATGTGAAGCCCATGAGTCAATAACACCAGATTTGATTTCTTCATGGGGCTTCAGTGAGTTGAACAATTCCTTGGTTGCCCAAGTAAAATCATCATCATACACACATGTATTCCTGAAATGAAGTTATAAAAATGACATATGAACAACAATCATAAATCTTGTCAACTGTTTAGAAAACTAATTTTTTTTTATATCATGAATATAATTAAATTATACATACTCATCTGTTCTTCCTGTTTCTACTATGTAGTAGTAGAGATCTCTTTCATGAACTTCGAGGTATGGCAGTATATCAACATCATTTACTTCTGCTGTGTAGAGTTCTGATTTGTTTTTATCTTCTGGAAGTGCAATCTCAGATAATGAAGCAATATTCTGTTTTCAGTGAACATAAAATTCATGTCAACTACAAATTCTTGCCATGTCAACTACGGTTCATATCTTGTCATAAAAGTAATGTCAACTACGGTACATAATATGTCAACTACTCATAGAGGCCATGTCAACAACACTTATAAGTTATGTCAACTACACGTAGAAGCCATATCAATAATTATTATAACTCATATCAACTACACTATCAAGTCATGTCAACAACACTTCACTCATTTTATAAAAATAATATACTGTTTAATTTTAGTTTTAGTTACCTCAACAATATTATCTTCTTTATCCAGTGGTTTTTCTCTCTCTGTTTCAACGTTTGTGTCATCTTGATTCTCCTTATCTTCCTGTTGTTTCAATTGAAACATATTACGTTATGTCAATTATATTTTTACCTACAATATGCAGAATATCTTTATAGTTTAATATAGTTATTGTAAATTCTACCTGTTCAAGATCTTTCTGATTTTCTATCTCACTCCCCTTGTTATCAGATTTTAGTACAGGTGGTGATATAGGAGACGCTGATTCATTATTGACGCCATATGTGTTGTCCTCTTTTGATCCTTCTCGTTCTTCATTTTCTTGTTCTTCACTTTGTTGTTCTTCATGTACTTCTTCTTCAGTAGTCTATTGAAATAGTAATTTATAATTAATATTAAATTAATTTCAACTTAGAGAAAATGTATGTAAACAAAATGATGTACTTACTTTGTTATAGCAATCTCTCCATTTGAAAGTTGGAAATTCAGTCAAATCTTCAAGTGCTTCCTTTTTCTTTTCAACAGTAACTAGTGATTCACATATTGTTTTACAGTTGTCGAATGCCTCATCTTTATCTTGAAGAAATGACTCTGCCAATTTTACACACTTGTCTTCCACAGATTGAACAGAAGTTGTTGGGCTTCCAATTGCAGATCTAGCAATATCACACACTAATCCAAATAGATGATTAGTTTTGACGTGTGTAGGAACTTCTTCAAGGGTTTTTACTAGATTGGTCTTCCCATAGTTCATCATTTGAATGTATTTCATTACATTCTGCATGATATCTTTTGGGACAACGCTTTGGGAAGACCCAACCCCACTGTCAACTACGTGTGGAATCTGTTGTTGAGGCTCCTGCTCCTGCTCCTGCTCCAGATTACGGACATATCTTCTGAAGATAAGTCCATTACCAAATATTCCCACATCTATCTCCCTATCTTCCCTAGCCTGGAGATGTGTGCTTGTCCAGCCTTTCATTAATGGGAATGTGCGAGGAACTGAACGTTTGGCTTGTAAAACTCTATCCATGTAGCAGAGCTGCATATAAAATACATATCAATAACAATTATAAGCTATATCAACTACATATACAACATTATGTCAACATTATGTTCACTATTAATAATCTTTAATGTGAAACGTAAAACATACCATGAGCAAAGGAAGTGGTCCTGCAAAAGCATTCATCTTTTTCTTTGACCAATTTTCCTTTGCAAACTTCAGAACAGACAATGTGTACGAACACCAGTTGACATTTCGAATATTGTCCAGATCGTCAACTATTTCCCCAATCTTAGACTTTATTGTTCCACATGTTGATGGCTCAATCAATCCTGATTCTAATAGTAACAAGAACAATCTTTTGAACCATGGCCCTCCTTCACTATCTTCTAACATAAGCTCTTCCACAGCTTTATGGCTAACATTTCCTCCTTCTTTTATTTTACAATGTTTGGCTATATCTCTCATGAAAGACGCATTACTTTTACAGTTATCTCTGGAGTAATTTATCCTACCTCTCGGAAATCCGTATACCAGCTCCACATCGTCCTCTGTTATACTAACACTCCTCCTATTATTTAACTTTATCTTGCACTCTTTTTCATCAAAACATTTCACCAATTCAAATGCCAAATAGGTAGGAATGTAATCGACGTTGAAATGAAAAACATTCCCAAAACCCAAGTCCTTGACAGCATTAATCTGGGCCTCATTCAATTTGCTCAGTGTTTCAATAAAATACCACGTCTTCCTTTTGACTAGAAGCCTTTTAGAAAAGAAATTACTTTTCTTTTTCTGTTCCTTAGCCTCTGTATACATTTCATTCTGTTTTTTGCTTCTAATCTCAGAAGCAATTAATGGTCTCTTGTCATTTTTTCTTTTACTTCTAATCTCAGATGTAATCAACTCATCCTCATCAATTGATGTACTTCTTTTTCTTTTTGTTGTGTTCTTTTTTTCTGGTTTAAAAGCAAGTACAATAAAAATGTCAACAATACAGTAATATAATATCAAAATTAATAGCAACTACAACCCTATATATGACAAGTGCAGTCATATGTTGTTTAACATAAACAATCCTTTCTAAATAGAACATATCTAGTTTATATCAACCATATAACTATCTTGACAGCCATTTAAACAAGCTCACATTATGTGAATAATTATTGTATAAAATGTCAACAATACAGTATTATCATTTCAAAATTTATAGCAACTACAATCATACATATGACAATTGCCATCATACCCTGTTGATATACTTTGTAATCCTCTGACACTTCACATATGAATTCACGTTTGTTTGTACAGAACATATCTATTTTATAGGAACCATATGACTATGTCAACAACAATTCAAACAAGCATACATTATGTTAACATTTATTTTATAAAATGTCAATACTACTATGTCAACAGACATCTTCTAATGTCAATAATCATAAAAATTTAAATACATACTACTTAACCTCAAAATTATTCTTCTGCTGTTTTAAAAAAGCAAAAGTCGAACTCATCAGATTATTAAATAATGAAATCTAAAAATAAAATCTTTTAAATAATCAAACTGTGTTTTAAAAAACTGAAATTGAAGTCATACAATTAATAAACGAAAGAAATCTTTAACCTGAATGAGTCGTTTCAGTACTATTTGTTGATTTGCTGTTGACCTCCATTTTTGATGTTTTTCCAGGAACGGCCGACGATCCAACTGAATCACTTGTGTTTTTTTGTCCGGTTGACATTCCTAATACTCTTAATCGATTTAGAAATCTAGAAAAGAGATGAAGTCGAGTAGATGAAGGGTTTGTATATGAGAGAGTAATCGAAATTTTTTGAGCGGTAACCTATTTGTGAGAGAGTAGAAGATGGAATAGAGGTTAGCTCATCTCTCTCTTGTTGGCATTTATTGCTATGCTTTTTTGTGAGTTAGCGAAATAGTTTGTAGAATAGAGGGTTTTGAATTAAATTTTTTTTCCGCCATTTTATTAGAAAAAAAGACAGTTGACATCGTTAACATTTGAAAAAAAGGCAGTTGACATGACATTTATTTAGTTATTCACATTACATATAGTTTATTTATATTTTCTTTTTTGTTTTTGACATTTAATTTGCTTTATATTGATATGTATTGTATGACCATAATTCATGAATTTGTTCCAAATATTGAGTTATCTGAAATTTTATATGAAGCCTATTGACAAGATGTTCAAATTTTTCCTATAAGTTATTGACATTTGATAATTAAGGTATGGACAAAATGTTGAGTTTTTATATGGAAACTATTAACTTGTTTTTTATGATAATCTTGCCAGTACATATTTAAAATTTAAAAATTAAGAAAAATAGGTGTAAATTTTTTTTAGTTACAAGAATTGTTTTTGAGCTGTTGACATTCAATTCAAGTTGTTGACATTTCTATTTAAGTTGTTGTACTGATTTCATAGTTGACATATTATTAAAGATTGCATAGTTTAAAAACCACATTTGATAATTGTTTTACGCATCCATGTCAACAATACATAGAAAACATGTTGATAACAATTTTAAGTCATGTCAACTACACATACTAGCCATGTCAACAAAAGTCAGAATGCATAATAATCATTTTAAAACCAATCCAAAAAATAAGTTAACATCAAACATTAAAATCAGTTTTTGTTCACTTCCTCTTTCTACAAGTAAACAACTTCTTGTATTTGTTGTTTAGCTTATACAATTTGTCCATATTTGCTTCCATCCAATCATGAGCTAGTTGTAACATTGCCGATCTCTGGTTATTGTAAATTGATGCAATCATCGTGCAGCAATATCTTCCCCTGAGTATTTGGATAATCTTCAGACTACGAGCAGAAAAGCCGATATCCCAATCATTGCCCTTTTTCCCAACATAGGTCTCCATGTGCCTCATCAAATAGACACCGCAGTCCTTTATGTTTGTGGTTGTGGCCCATTCTAAATTCAGAAAGTTGAATGAAGACTTGTTTATATTTTCTGAAAGATCTACCAATTTCTTCTCTATGAAGTATGCTTCGAACATATCTTTCTGCAAAATATATAAATAACTAAATTAAACTACACATACAAAGCATTTCAACACAATATAGAGAATATGTTTATAACATAGATAAAAGCATACCAGTAAAGCAATATCAATGTCATAATTCTTCAACGGATCTGTATCTTTATGTGGCTTTATATTATCTATGATGTCAATGATGTTTTTCTTCATCCAATATACTACAAGGTAGTAATGGTTATCTGCACAAACTGGGAAGAAGACCTGTATGACATGAAATATATAATTATATCCATAGAATACTTGTTCATATTCTAACATAGATATCATTTTTAGATCTTATTACCAAATCAATTTTTCTCCAGTTGAAATCTGGTCTTCTTTCAACCTCATTATCTATCTGAGAAATAAAATTTCTCTTTGCTGTCGAAGCATCCCAATTTTCCTGCCGATTTGTTACATTGAAGTTCTGCAATTAACATTTTTGGTTAGGGAGACATCTGACTCAAACAGTTTACATATAATTTAAGATTACTTACACATGGAGATGTACTCATAAAAAAGCGTGAAAGTGATGTTGTTGGCCTTTCATTTTCTCTGTTGTTCAGGTGTGAAGCCCACGCGTTAATTACACCCACATTAATTTCAACATGGGGCTTCAGTGATAAAAACAATTCCTTGGTCGCCCAAGTAAAATCATCTTCATAAACGCATGCATTTCTGAAATGAAGTTATACAAATGACATATGAACAATATTCATAAATTATGTTTACTACATAGAAAACTAAAAATACTTTTTAGATCAATGAAATAATTAAATAATGCATACTCATCTGTTCCTTCTGTTTCTAGTATGTAGTAGTAGACAGTTCTTTCATAAGATTCCAGGTATGTTTTTGTATCTACAGCTCTTATGTCAACTGGAGAGCCTAGGAATGGGTCGGAATGCGTTTTATCATCAGACTCTTTCACACTAGCTTCTGTCAGAGGAATCTCAGAGAATGGAACAACAGTCTTCTGTCAGTGCAAATAAAATTCATGTTAGTTTCAATTAAAAATCATGTCAACTATATATACTAGCCATGTCAACAACTAGTATAATTATGTCAAGTATGGTGCATATCGTGTCAACCGCACATACGAGTTATATAAATTACAGTACGTACTATGTCTGCTACACACAGATCCATGTTAACAGCAAATAAAATTCATGTCAACAACAATTATAAGACATGTCAACTACACATACAAATCATGTCAACAACAATTATAAGACATGTCAACTACACATACAAATCATGTCAACAACAATTATAAGACATGTCAACTACACGTACAAATCATGTCAATAACAATTATAACCAACTGTCAACCACACTTTCAAGCCATTTCATAAAAACAATACAATATTTAATTTTAGTTTCAGTTACTTTACTTTAACAATATTCTCTTCTTTCTCTTTTCCTTTCTCCTGTTGCTTTGCTTTGTTCATTTCAACATGTGCGTCATCCATTGAACTTGCAGCTGGTGGTGAAATAGTAGAGGCTGATTCACTATTGTTATCACCCATTGTGTCTTCTTTTGTTCCTTCTTCTTCTTTTTCTTCAACAGCCTATTAAATTAGTAATTTATAATTAATATTAAATTAATTTGAATTAATTCTAAATAACAAAAGACGAGATTTGGCTCATCCCTTTAGGATCAGAAACTGGCGATGTAGGGATATGTATTCTGTTTCTTTCTCTTGTCAACTACGGTACATAATATGTTAACTACTCATAGAGGCTATGTCAACAACACTTATAAGTTATGTCAACTACACGTAAAAGCCATGTCAATAATTATTATAAATCATATCAACTACACTATCAAGTCATGTCAACAACATTTCTTTCATTTTATAAAAATAATATAATGGATTTTAGTTATACTTACCTCAACAATATTGTCTTCTTTATCCAGTGGATTTTCTCTGTCCGTTTCAACATGTGTGTCATCTTCATTCTCCTTATCTTCAAGTTGTTTCAACTGAAATATATTACGTTATGTCAATTATATTTTTATCTATAATATGCAGAATATCTTTAGAGTTTAAGATAATTATTGTAAATTGTACCTGTACAAGATTTTTCTGATTTTCTATCTCACTCCCCTTGTTATCAGATTCTAGTACAGGTGTTGATATAGGAGACACTGATTCATTATTGACGCCACATGTTGTTTCCTCTTTTGATGCTTCTCCTTCTTCTTGTTCTTCATTATCTTGTTCTTCATGTACTTCTTCATTAGCAGTCTATTGAAATAGTAATTTACAATTAATATTAAATTAATTTCAACTTTGAGAAATGTATGTAAACAAAATGGTCCATGTCAACTACACGTAGAAGCCATGTCAATAATTATTATAACTTATATCAACTACACTATCAAGTCATGTCAACAACACTTCACTCATTTTATAAAAATAATATACTGTTTAATCTTAGTTTTAGTTACCTCAACAATATTATCTTCTTTATCCAGTGGATTTTTGTCACGACCACAACTCCCTAGTGCTAGTGAGCGCAGCTATTTCGCGACTAAACAATTCTCAACAATCATAGGACAACATAAGAAGGGTGGAACCACTTAAAGCAATAGTCTCGAAGGCATATGGGTACATAGTCAGAACGAGTTCAGAGTATCCAGTTCATGACTTTCTAGCACATAACTCTAGATTGCAGCGGAAGAGTCCAAGACAAAATAGCACGTATGAAGACATGCTACTTTGGGTTACCTAACTACTTATTTAAAAGTCTTGTCCCAACACCTTCGCCTCCTCGTACACGTTCAACCTGCACATTAGAAAAGAAACATGCAGGGCTGAGTATTTGATATACTCAGTGGGCACATTGCCGAAACATAATTTTCGTAAAAGTTTTGTCAGCCAATTGAGTGATCACGGGGTTTTAACTTAAAAGGCCCGAGTCACTAAAAGTATTTTTGTTCGTAAAATTGATTGCGCAATCACATAACATATATACCATATCTGAAACGTATGTGAACCGGGAATGTGGCCACATTCCACGACGGTCACTAGATCGGCCAACTTAAAAGCTAGCTCACGATCCCCATATGTGTACACTAGTCCGAGTAGGCTTTACTTCCCTACTGGGACCCGAATTCGATTAAACATAATTGGCATAGCCAAGCAGATAGGTAATCCATAAAACATAAAATGGCATGACAAAACATAAATAGCACAATTTTCACATAATCATGCTAAAAGGCAAGTTCACATTTTGAAAGAAATGCCCACCTCAAAAGCTTAATTCCATAGTCGAAAATTCCTTGACTTGATCTTAAACGACGTGTGAGGACGTCCCTTTAGAAATAAGGTAATACTTTAAATTAGACTTTAAGAAGTCAAATAAACTTAAACATGAATGCATCCTAAGTGCGTGTCCATTTTATTCTTCTTCTTAGTCTTCTAGAAAAGTTCTAGAAATCTTGAAACATTAATTAAATCGGGAGATTTAATTTATGTGGATGTCAAAGAAAAATATTTCCATTAACTTTAAGAGTATTATTTTTTTTCCATGTATCTTGTTCGAGATTTAATTATCATCTAATGATTTAATTAGCAAACCCTCTCATGAAATAATTTACTTGGTCGTGTAACCTTGACAGAGTCCAAGACTTAATTTAGTATCCAACTATAGGCCCAACCATTTTAATAGTTCCAGCCCATTCCTACTTTAATTAATTTAGGCCCACTTCTTAAATTATATCCTTAGTCCATACATTTAATTATAGAGGCCCAAAACTAATTAATAGTTGGCCCAAGACATACTCCCCAATTCCATCGGTCATCTCCTTCTTTCTCTTCAAAAATTCCCAAATTGAGGGGAAATCCCTAATTTCCTTCTCTCTCCCTTCGCCTCATTCTCACCGCCACCGTCGACGCCTCTCGCCGGATTATGAGCTCGATCTCTCGGCTACTACACAGCACCGCCGCCAGCCGCCTGACGACGAGCCGGTGTCGCTGCTGTCGCGCAGCCGACTCTACGCCCAGCCGTTGCTCGTGTTGCACCGTCGGAAGAGAGAAGAAGGCATCGCTTCCCTCCGCACAGAGCTCCGACTGCCTCCCCGTGACTTCCTCTGTTCTCTAGAACAGAGTCGATCAGTTCGGCTCCCTTCTTCGAGCTGCGGTTCTGCCCGTGAGCTACGCCGATTCGTCGGCCAGTAGCTAAGTCCCTACCCTCTCTCTCTTAGTTCTTTTGCAGTTAGCTAAAAGTTGGATTTTTAGAAGGTTCATGGTATTAGAGTTGAATAGATTATGGTTTGAGGCTTGAAAACATGACCTTTTCGGAAATTTGCATTCCATGCTTTGGGTTTTATGCGTACCAGTTATGCTTGTGCTTTATGTTCTATACATGATAAGGTTATTTCCCATATGATCATGTTGTGATGTTCTAAGTGGGTGAAAATGAGGTATAAGGGTGAGTATGTGCTACTTGATTCCTTGTGGCTGGTGGTTGGAAAAAAAACTCCCACTTCTAATGGTCTTTGAGAGGCATAGCAACCTATACTCACTCTCTACTCTCGGTTGTGATTTGTGGGGGAGAAAGAGTGCAATTTTGAAGTGGTGAGTGGTGAAGGGAAACAGATATTGAAGGGGAAAAACATATATATAAGTTGTTGCTGCAATTTGTTGAGATATGGCAGAAATCAAATCTGCATTTTTTGGCTCTTTGTTCACATTGATTGGCTGTTTGTGGGGCAGTACATATGTTGTACTCGTGAATCAATAAATGGGCTGATCCTATTGTGCAACGAATCCCCTCTTTGCAGCTCCTTAGTGTGCTTTGAACTTAATTTGTTTTGGTGGTATTTGGAGTACGAGAACTTGGGTAAAAACTCCCTTTTGTTTTCATGTTGCAGGTAGATCCTCCTTTTTAAGATCTTCACTGTGCTTTTAATTAATACATTCGTCTCTTTCTTGAAGCATAAGTACTCCCTTCCTAAAATCACTTGTTTGCTTATTGCAGGGGTGGTATTGTAGGGAAAAGTAGTCTGTGGGTGCTGTTTTGAGGAGTGGGTCTTGCAGGCATTGACTTGCCTTCTTGGGTAAGTCCTTGGTCCTCTATAGCTAAAGAGGGGTTGTCTCTTTTCTTCTAATAAAAGCTTCTTTAATTTCTATTGTTTCTTTTTCATTAAAACTTATTTTATCTTGCAGGTGAATGAAAGGCTTGGCTGCCACGTTGCTGTCCGAGACTTGGGGTTGCTGCCTTGGGCTCGATGGGCTGTTCGGAACGGGCCGTGATTTGGGCTTGGGAGAAAGAGGCCCAAAGTCCAAGCATAATAAGACTTTAGTTTCTTAAACTCTTTTGGCACATTCATGGGTATTTTGTAATAGTATAATATCACATATTCTTTTCTTTCCATTCAAAATTCATACGTAAGATGATCATGTAAGTTAATGTATTATTCGAGATGTAAGCGAACACTTTAGTTCGGAAGGGACGTCTTCACATTCTTTTTCAAATGTTCATTTTATCTCATAACATACATTAGATTGTTTTAGTTCGTTCGATTATCTCTTTAACTTTTGTTTTTGCGAACTAACAATAGTGAGTGTCAACAAAGGAGTAACGAGTTCCATTTAAAACAACGAAGCAAAAGAGTGACATTTCTCTAGTTCGACATTTAAACATATAGGAAAAGGGTAATAAAAGAAGCGGATATTACAATTTTCCCTGTCCGGTTCAACATGTGTGTCATCTTGGTTCTCCTTATCTTCCTGTTATTTCAATTGAAACACATTATGTTATGTTCATTATATTTTTTTCTATAATATGCAGAATATATTTATAGTTTAAGATAGTTATTGTAAATTGTACCTGTTCAAGCTCCCCTTGTTATCAGATTCTAGTACAAGTGGTGATATAGGAGACGCTGATTCATTATTGATGCCACATGTGTTGTCCTCTTTTGATCCTTCTTGTTCTTCTTGTCCTTCACTTTGTTGTTCTTCATGTACTTCTTCTTCAGCAGTCTATTGAAAGGGTTATTTATAATTAATATTAAATTAATTTCAACTTAGAGAAAAGGTATGTAAACAAAATGATGTACTTACTTTGTTATAGCAATCTCTCCATTTGAAAGTTGGAAATTTAGTCAAATCTTCAAGTGCTTCCTTTTTCTTTTCAACAGTAACTAGTGCTTCACAGATTGTTTTACAGTTGTCAAATGCCTCATCTTTGTCTTGAAGAAATGACTCTGCCAATTTTACACACTTGTCTTCCACAGATTGAACAGAAGTTGTTGGGCTTCCAATTGCAGATCTAGCAATATCACACACTAATCCAAATAGATGATTAGTTTTGACGTGTGTAGGAACTTGTTCAAGGGTTTTTACTAGATTGGTCTTCCCATAGTTCATCATTTGAATGTATTTCATTACATTCTGCATGATATCTTTTGGGACAACGCTTTGGGAAGACCCAACCCCACTGTCAACTACGTGTGGAATCTGTTGTTGAGCTCCTGCTCCTGCTCCTGCTCCAGATTACGGACATATCTTCTGAAGATAAGTCCATTACCAAATATTCCCACATCTATCTCCCGATCTTCCCTAGCCTGGAGATGTGTGCTTGTCCAGCCTTTCATTAATGGGAATGTGCGAGGAACTGAACGTTTGGCTTGTAAAACTCTATCCATGTAGCAGAGCTGCATATAAAATACATATCAATAACAATTATAAGCTATATCAACTACATATACAACATTATGTCAACATTATGTTCACTATTAATAATCTTTAATGTGAAACGTAAAACATACCATGAGCAAAGGAAGTGGTCCTGCAAAAGCATTCATCTTTTTCTTTGACCAATTTTCCTTTGCAAACTTCAGAACAGACAATGTGTACGAACACCAGTTGACATTTCGAATATTGTCCAGATCGTCAACTATTTCCCCAATCTTAGACTTTATTGTTCCACATGTTGATGGCTCAATCAATCCTGATTCTAATAGTAACAAGAACAAT
This sequence comes from Salvia hispanica, assembly GCF_023119035.1. Classification (NCBI taxonomy): domain Eukaryota; kingdom Viridiplantae; phylum Streptophyta; class Magnoliopsida; order Lamiales; family Lamiaceae; genus Salvia; species Salvia hispanica. The sequence goes on along the minus strand of NC_062965.1, from coordinate 30,337,989 downwards.
CTTTTGAACCATGGCCCTCCTTCACTATCTTCTAACATAAGCTCTTCCACAGCTTTATGGCTAACATTTCCTCCTTCTTTTATTTTACAATGTTTGGCTATATCTCTCATGAAAGACGCATTACTTTTACAGTTAGCTCTGGAGTAATTTATCCTACCTCTCGGAAATCCGTATACCAGCTCCACATCGTCCTCTGTTATACTAACACTCCTCCTATTATTTAGCTTTATCTTGCACTCTTTTTCATCAAAACATTTCACCAATTCAAATGCCAAATAGGTAGGAATGTAATCGATGTTGAAATGAAAAACATTCCCAAAACCCAAGTCCTTGACAGCATTAATCTGGGCCTCATTCAATTTTCTCAGTGTTTCAATAAAATACCACGTCTTCCTTTTGACTAGAAGCCTTTTAGAAAAGAAATTACTTTTCTTTTTCTGTTCCTTAGCCTCTGTATACATTTCATTCTGTTTTTTGCTTCTAATCTCAGAAGCAATTAATGGTCTCTTGTCATTTTTTCTTTTACTTCTAATCTCAGATGTAATCAACTCATCCCCATCAATTGATGTACTTCTTTTTCTTTTTGTTGTGTTCTTTTTTTCTGGTTTAAAAGCAAGTACAATAAAAATGTCAACAATACAGTAATATAATGTTAACCATATAACTATCTTGACAACCATTCAAACAAGCTCACATTATGTCAATAATTATTGTATAAAATGTCAATATCACTATTTCAACAAAATGTCAACAATACAGTATTATCATTTCAAAATTTATAGCAACTACAATCATACATATGACAATTGCCATCATACCCTGTTGACATACTTTGTAATCCTTTGACACTTCACATATGAATTCATTTTTGTGTGTACAGAACATATCTATTTTATAGGAACCATATGACTATATCAACAACAATTCAAACAAGCATACATTATGTTAAAAATTATTTTATAAAATGTCAATACCACTATGTGAACAGACATCTTCTAATGTCAATAATCATAAAAATTTAAATACATACTACTTAACCTCAGAAATATTCTGCTGCTGTTTTAAAAAAGCAAAAATCGAACTCATCAGATAATTAAATAATGAAACCTAAAAATAAAATCTTTTGAATAATCAAACTGTGTTTTTCAAAAGTGAAATTGAAGTCATACAATTAATAAACGAAAGAAATCTTTAACCTGAATTAGTCGTTTCAGTACTTTGTGTTGATTTGCTGTTGACCTCCATTTCTGACGTCGTTTTTCCAGGAACGGTCGACGATACAACTGAATCACTTGTGTTTCTTTCTCCGGTTGACATTCCTAATACTCTAAATCGATTTAGAAACCTAGAAAAGAGATGAAATCGGGTAGACGAAGGGTTTGAATATGAGAGAGTAGCAGAAATTTCTTTGAGCGGTAATCTATTTGTGAGAGAGTAGGTGGTAGAGAAATATTTATTATTCTGCTTTTTTATGACTTAGCGGAATAGTTTGTAGAGTAGATGGTTTTGAATTATATTTTTTTTCATCCATTTTATTAGAAAAAAAGGCAGTTGACATTGTTAATATTTGAAAAAAAGGCAGTTGACATGACAATTATTTAGTTATTGGCATTACATAGAGTTTATTTATATTTTCTTTTTTGTTTTTCACGTTTAATTTGCTTTATACTGAAATGTATTGTATGACCATAATTCATGAATATGTTCAAAATATTGAGTTATCTGAAATTTTATATGAAGCCTATTGACAAGCTGTTCACATTTTTGCTAAAAGTTATTGACATTTGATAATTAAGGTATGGACAAAATGTTGAGTTTTTATATGGAAACTATTAACATGTTTTTTATGATAATGATGCCAGTACATATTTAAAATTAAAAAATGAAGAAAAATAGTTGTACATTTTTTTTAGTTAAAACAATTGTTTTTGAGCTGTTGACATAAAATTCAAGTTGTTGACATTACTATTGAAGTTGCTTTACTGATTTCATAGTTGATATATTATTACAGGCTGCGTAGTTCAAATCGATATATGATAATTGTTTTACACATCCATCTAAAAAACATGATAACATCAAATATTCAAACCACTCTTTGTTCAAATCAAAATAAAACAGTTGTTTACTTATTGGTTCTACGGCTAAACCATTCCTTGTACTTGTTCTGTAACGCAGATAATCTTTGCTTGTTTGCATTCATCCAGATGTTAGCATGACATATCATATCCATACACTTCTTGTTGCTCTCTGATGTAAGCATTGCTTCGCAATATCTTCCTCTGAGTACCTGTAGAATCTTCAAGCCGCGTGGAGTAAAGCCAATATCCCAATCCCTTCCCTTCCTGCCAAAGTATGTCTCCATATGTCTCATCGTATAAACACCGTTGTCTTCTTTATTGGTGCTTGTGGCCCAATCTAAAGGAATAACCTTGTAAGGAGACTTCTTTATATTTTGTGATAGATCTGTCATGTTATTCTCTATAAAGTATGCCTCAAACATATCTTTCTGCAAATATATAAACAACTAAATTAAAATTTGCATACAAAGCATTTTAGCAAGATACATAAATTATGTCAACAAAAATCTAAACATAATGTTAGCTATATTTAAAAAAGCATACCAGTATTGCAACATCAAAGCTATACTTTTCCAAGGGATTCTTGTCTCTAGGTGGTTTGGCACTATCAATTATCTCAATTTTGTTCATCCTCATCCAGAATACCACAAGATAGTAATAGCCACTTTTAAAAACAGGGAAGAATACCTGTATTGTATGTTAGATAAAATTAGAGAAAAGAATTTGACAACTCCTGTCGAAAACTATGTAGGTGAAACTGTGAGATCTTTGCACAAAAATAAATTTGTTACCAAATCAATCTTTCTCCAATCGAAATCTTCTATTGTTCTAATCTCCTGTTGAATTCGCGACACAAAGTTGTTCTGGGATTGTAATGGATCCCAATGAGGCTGCCGATTTGTTATATTCAAATACTGCATTTAACATTTTTTGTTAGTGAAATTTGTCATCCAAATAGTTGACACAGAAATTTAGATTACTCACGCATGGGGATGTTGTCAGAAACAGGCGCGGAGGTGACGATTTTGCCCTTTCTCTTTCCTTGTAGTTCAGGTGTGCTGCCCATACATCAATTACACCTGTACTGATTTCTGAATGGGGTTTCAGAGATGAAAACACTCCTTTGCTTGCCCAAACAAAGCCATTAGTGTAGACACATGAATCACTGAAATGAAAGCGTGCAGACAACATTTAAATATCATTCATAAATTATGTCAACTGCATGGAAATATAAAAGGATTGTAGAGATTATTCAAAGAATTAAATTATGCATACTCATTTGTTCCTTCAGTTTCTACTATGTAGTAGTACATATCTCTTTCGTCTGGGTTCAGGGTTGTTTTCATATGCACGGCTCGTATTTCAAATGGTGAGCGTAGCACTGGGCTAGGACGCATTTCAGCACGAGTCCGTTTCTCTCTAGCTTCAGCCAGTGGAATCTCAGAGATCGGAACAGGGTTCGGATGCTGTTGTCAGTGAATTTAATGTTAGTTGCAATTACAAATCATGTCAACTATATTACACTAACTGTTTCAATAACTAATATGATTATGTCAACTACACTACATATCATGTCAACTGCACTACATATCGTGTCAATAACCGTGTCAATTACATTTTAACAACTATTACAAGCAATGTAAACAATAATTCATTCATTTTTTTACCTTGTAAACAATCATTCTTCTTTCCGTGTTTTCAGGAGTTTTTTCTTTTTCCTCATGCATCTTCTCTTTCCCTTTATGTTCTTGTATTTGTATGTTCGATTCAGGAGGAGTGTCATCCAGTGTTTCAATACCCTCTCTCATCATATACTCAACAATTGAGCATGCAGCTGCATCCTCCCTGTCTTCCTGAAACTCCATGCTATACCATGTCAATTATATTTTTATCTATGTCAACTATGATATCCACAATGTCAATAACTAATATAAAATTATATACAAAGATTCAAGAGTTTAATATAATCATTATAAACTGTACCTGTTCATTTATGATATCAACAATAGCATTTGTTGCCTTGATTGCTTCTTCATTGTTGCTGATTTCAAAGTCAGTACATGCTTTTGATAATATATGCAAGGCATTTTGTGTTCTTAAGTCTATATCAGCTTCATCTTCTGCTTGAATTTCAAACTCACTTCTCCTGTTCTCAAATCCTATAGTTGATGCTTGAATATTGACATGTGCAGGAGATTGATTTGTTGGTGATGTCCTATCAGCTTCATCTTCTGCTTGAATTTCCAACTCACTACTCCTGTTTTCAAATTCTATAAGTGATGATTGATTATTGACTTGTCCAGGAGATTCAGTTGTTGGTGATGCCCTATCAGCTTCAACTTCTTCTTGCATTTCCAACTCAGTTCCACTGTTCTCAGATTCCATAATTGATTCTTGAGTATTGACATGTCCAGGATATTCAGTAGTTGGTGATGCCCTATCAGCTTGAACTTCTACTTGAATTTCCATCTCACTTCCTCTGTTCTCAGATCCTAAAACTGATGCTTGAGTGTTGACATGCTCTGAAGCATTGGCTTCTTGTTGTTGGAGAGATGGGGATGCTGTCTGTGGAGATCCTAGTACGGCTGTCAAGATAGGAGAGTTTGATTCATTATCACCATCACACATCATGTTCTCCTTGCTTTGTTCATCTTCTTCAACAGTCTGTCTGACCTCTTCAGGATTATCAACTGGTGATGTAGGTAAATTTTCTCTATTTCTTTCTTCTATAGCCTGTTCAAAAATTAGTTCAACAATGTTACTTTCTAAACTGTAGGAGTAATCCAGTGTCAACTAAGAGAAACATATATCAATAAAATGATGTATTAATCTAAATATAGGTTGATTATGTGCTTACTTTATCGAAGAAATCTCCCAATCTGAAAGTTGGAAATTCATTCAAATCTTCAAGTGTTTCGTTTTCTTTTTCAGCATTCCGTATTGAGTCAAATACCGCTTTCCAGTTATCAACAGCAACATTGTTGTCTATATGAAATGACTGGGACAAATGCAGGAAAGTGTCACTCACAGATACAACCGGAGATTTTTGGCTTCCAATTGCGCTTCTAGCAATGTCACAAACAAATCCGAATAAATCATTATTCTTGATCTGTGAAGAAGCTTCTTTGAGGACTCTAACAAGATTGGTCCTTCCATCATTTATCTGATTGATGTATTTTACGACATTTTTCACCATATCTGATGGGAGTATGTTCTGAGAAGAAGACCCCACTCCACTGTCATCTACATCAACACTTTGTTCTTCATTCTCTTGCTGCTGCTCTTCATTTCGAATGTATCTCTTCTTTATATTTCCTAAACCAAAAACTCCTGCACTGATCTCTCTATCTTCTCTAGCCTGAAGATACTCACTTTTCCATCCTTTCATTAATGGAAATGTCCGAGGAACAGGACGCTTGTCTTGTATAACTCTGTCTAAGTAGCAGAGCTGCATATGTTAAAAAATGCATGTCAATTACTATTGTGTCGTGTCAACTCAATACAAAAGCCACTTAAAATAACTAATACAGCTTATGTCAACTATAGTACGAGCTATATCAACTACACACACAACCTAATGTAATAATGTTAATAATCAACAATGCAAAATGTAAAACATACCATAAGGAAGGGAAGTGGTCCAGCAAATGCATTCTTCTCTGTGATTGACCAATTTTGTTTTGCAAATTTGAGAACAGATATTACATACGAACACCAATTTACATTTCTCACGTTATCCAGATCATCAATTATCTCTCCAATCTTAGATTTTACCATTCCACATGTTGATTGCTCAATCAATGTTGATTCTAGCAATAACAAAAACATTGTCTTAAACTGCCTTCCTCCTTGAAGATCATTCAACATAACCTTTAAAACATCGTTATGGTTCACACTTTCTTTTTTCGTACCACATTTCTTTGCTATCTTCCTCATGAAAGCTGCATTACTTTTACACTTATCTCTAGAATAAGTAATGTCACCTCTTGGGAATCCATATACAAGCTCCACATCCTCTTCAGTGATATGAATTTTTTTACCATTGTTAAGCTTTATCTTGCACTTATTCTCTTCAAAATTTTTTAATAATACTAATGCTAATCTGCTAGGAATGTAATCAATCTTGAAATGTAGGACACTCTCGAAACCCAACTCCTTCACAGAATTAATCTGTTCCTCATTCAGTCTGCTTATTGCATCAACAAAATACATCGGCTTCCTTTTCACTAGAAGCCTTTGAGATAGATTTTCAGCAATAACAATCTGTTTTCCATCCTCTACACTTTTCTTTTGCTTTTTGTTAACAATAATTAACTCTTTCTGAGATACTGAGGTACTCCTTTTTCGCTTGGATGTTCTTCTGTTTTCTGGTTTAAAATCAAACATAATAAATCTATATCAATTATACAAAGTATCATGACAATAACAAGTGTACTCTGTTGACATCAAGTGTGTGTATATTACTAAAGTTATTTCATTAGATATACCAAGCACAATTAACAGAATTTCAGGCATTAAGTATGCTATGTCATTAACATGTATTTTTCATATATAGTTAGAACAATTATATTATTACTATTATGTCAATAGTTAAAGTTAACATAACCTGTTGATTATTTAATAAAGTTTATGGCAAGTATACTCTGTTTATATAAATATTACTATGTCAATATGTCCTATTGACATACTACTACAACCATACATATGTTTTCTACAGCCATCCTAACAGCCATTGAAACAAGCATACCCTATGTCAATAGTTGTTGACATACTACTACAGCCATACATTTGTATTTTTTTCTACAGCCACTCTAACAAGCATACAATATGTCAATATTATTATGTAAATACCTATTCAAACAAGCATACACTACTGTCATTACTGTCAACAGTATATTATTATAGCTATGTCAACAGCTAGTATATAAAATGTCAATAATCTTAAAAATTTAAACAAATCCTTAACTGGAAGGTGAAGCTTCTTCTCTTCCTTTTTTTTCAGCTGCATTTTTCGTTGCCATCTTTTCCGATTCTACAATCGCAAATCAACAAAAAAATTCAGCAAGTATCGAATTCATAAAAAATGAAATCGAGATGTTTATTAAAACACCAAAATCAAAGCAATATACTTAAAATTTGAATCAATTTCTTAACCTGAAGAAGTGGCTTCATGCATTGCCGATTTTGACTGCTGTTCCTCAGCTTCAATTGATTTTTCAACCGATTCTTTCCGATTTTCCTCTTCGTTCGTCATTTAGATCAGCGAGATTTTGAATATCAGCGAGATTTTGCAGATTTTGAAGAGATTCGAGTTCTATGAATTTGATGAAGATGAGCGAGATTTGAGATTTTTGAAGAGAGATTTTAGAGAAACTTTTAGAAACTGATTTGAAATCAGTTTTGAGTTTTACGATTTTTTTTATTAATGAAATTACGATTTTACCCCCTTGTTGATATAATGTTGTATTTGTTGACATTTTGTTTAGTTTGTGGATTAGTGGCCCATATTGCATCTCATTTCTCAATTTAGCTAAATAATCTCAACCTAACAAGATCCTATATATATATATATATATATATATATAGGGGTGCGATCATATCATAACTCATATTTATGTGATAACCTAATAACCCTATCATTTTATGGGTCAAAAGTATCATAAATATGGGTTATGATATGATCACATTTATCCATATATATATATATATATATATATATATATATATTATAAGGATGTATTAAGATGACAACCCTCTTTATTGTAACACCATACCACCATTTTAGGCCATTGGATCTGAAAATCGTGTGCTTGTCATGCTGCCACGTGTAAAAACACGGAGGGGTAAAATAGGAAATTTCTAATTTTACGTTACCAGATTGCAGTGTTGTTCATTAAATATTGCAGTCTTACCACAACAATATTGCAGACTTTACCACGACTGCAATATCCGATACAATAGACTGCAATATCTAATACAGTACACCTGCAAACCCGTGTTTTTTCACGAAACTTAATCCTAGGCGTCCATAAACGAGATCTAACGGACTATATTGGTGGTATGGTGTTATCCTATCTATGGTGGCACCCTAGTGCACCCCTATATATATATATATATATATATATATTGGGATGTATTCACATCCTTTTTTCATCTTTTGTTCTTTTTCTTTTTCAATCTTGGCCATCCATTTTCAACATCTAATGGCTCAAAATAGGGCCTGATTTAATTGTTTTAATTAATTTAAAAAGTAGAAAATGGCATTTATTGTATACACTTTCACGTCTGTTATGGAAAGTGCTTGATTTTCTCCATCCTAAAAGATTTCTTCTCTTTTACAGATTATTCTCCCATCATTCTCCATTGAAGTGAATTGTTGCTCTAAAATTTCTGGCGAAATTGTCATTGTTTTTATTTCTCGTGCATATTCTATTTTATTGGAGCAGACCCGCATCGTGCTCGCCATATTATCGTTTTCGTGTTCTTCAACAATTGAAGAAGGTAATCTAAGTAGAATTTATGTTGAGATTAAACTGATTAGAGAACGTGAAAACCCTTTGGTTGGAGTGTTCGTTAATTGCAATAAGGTTTTATAATCGTTTTTTGTTTATTCGTGTTTGTATGTTCGGCGCAAGTTTCATATATTCCCCAAGGGTTTAGCAATCCTTGGGGGCTAGGGTGTTGTAAGTAGCAAGTACCACATCTTCTCGTCAAAGTGAACGAGTTTCATTGAATCCGCTAGGGTTTGAATTTCGTCTGGGTTAGGGAGTACTTTTAAACCTGTAACCATAATGTACATGTAGCATTGTGTAATGGTTATTATCGACTCTATAATGGACGATTTCTGATATGTAATGCATACCCTTTGGTTGGAATGTTCGTTAATTGCAATAAGGTTTTATGATCGTCTTTTGTTTATTCGTGTTTGTATGTTCAGCACAAGTTTCATATATTCCCCAAGGGTTTAGCAATCCTTGGGGGCTAGGGTGTTGTAAGTAGTAAGTACAACATCTTCTCGTCAAAGTGAACGAGTTTCATTGAATCCTCTAGGGTTTAAATTTCATTTGGGTTAGGGAGTACTTTTAAATCTGTAACCATAATGTACATGTAGCATTGTGAAGTGATTATTGTCGACTCTATAATGGACGATTTCTGATATGTAATGTGCTTCGTGCATTCGTAGGTGGTGTGGAAGAACTTGGTAATTCTCTTCAGGCTGGAACTCCTACAACGTCGGCCTCTGAAAAGAGGCGAATGATTGAAGCGTTTTATGGAATGCCACGGCATGAAGTAGTCGAGGTCCATCCTCCGGATGTGGTCAAGACCAAGGGTCATGCTAGCAGCTCCGCGAGCCGTCTGATTTCAAAGAGAGAAAAGATTATAAAGAAAGCTACTAGGCCTCTTAGACGTTGTAAGGCGTGCGATGAGTTGGGCTATCACGACTCTAGAAACTGTTCAATGCTTAAAGAGATGGCGAAGGAGAAAGAGCTTCATAAGGGCAAGAGGAAAGCTTGATGTTTTTTGTACCTAATAACATTATTAGTTTTCGATTTGGATTTAGTCTTATTATTGATGTCGTTGTCTTAACATTGTCAACAATTTATGGGTAATAATTGTTAATTTTTTATTGTTAATTGTGCATTATTATTACGACAATGTTACATTAAACATTTTAAGCACTTAGCTTATTTTACAACCTTATTAAAAAACACTGGCATTATTAGACACACTCTGTACATTATATATAGTAACCATGAATTATTAACATGTTACTACCCATTATTATTCTGGAATTAGTACATTTTGTTTATAGGGACTTAACTGAATGCGCATTTGTATTCCATTAAAGTGCATTATTAAACATAATACTTACATTATTTGGTTACTTACATACATTATTAAGCAGTGCAGTGACATTATTCGGGTCTTTAAATCCAGTTTAAGTTTGGTGTTATTCACATCATAAAGTAGTACCAAAATATCTATCTGTTTGCAACAAGTTCAGGACAATACCTATTGTTCCAAAACATTCCAAGTCTTGATTGACTATTCCCCCTTCCAACATGAGTTATAAAAAAAACCCATCAAGTTCTTAGTAAAATATATAGCATTTCCAAACACCATTCGGACGATCACTCTAGCCCATAATTCTCGACCCATTTTTCGAAGCTGAACTTTGACGACCTATCTATGCAATGTCTGGTGGCTTGCATTTGGTTGGTTGCACCTTTGGAGTTATGTGGAGAAGTAAGCAGAGCCGTTGCAAACTTTATTCGCAAGATTCCCAAGCTCTTTGTCCCTTTGGCGCTGAGTCCGTACTCCCAATCTTTCTCCCTCTCGCCAAAGTACGTCTCCATATGCCTTGGCTACTTCGATGCTGTAAAAATATCAGTAGTGTATCGCATTAATGTACAACATTAACTATAAAATAATCATGTAAACCATTCCTCATCAATAATGTCCTTGACAAACCCAATAATGCAACAATTAAACAAAAAAATGGGTGATGAATGCAATAACCTGTCCACATACATAAAACAAAAACAATTTTCAAAAGAAACAGATTCCAAATGCAATTAAATGGACGATAATATACACCCATGCTTAAATAATGCATCAGGTATAATGTTTAACTCATACATCAATAATGTTTAAAACAAACCAAATAATGCAACAATTAAACAGAACAATGGGGTCAGATTGCAAGAACCTAAACACATAAATCAAGCCACAATTAAACAGAGATGTCACAGAGTACAAAATGAATAAAATGGACAATAATGTACAAATCCTATAAAATAATGCATCAAACTAAGGGAAAGAGTGAAATCAGCATTGCATAATGTAGCAGAAATATCACCTTCGCTCTGCGTTGCTTGGGTTTTGAATGGTCGACCTCTTTTCGTCATCCCGTATCTGCGAGACACACCAAAAACTAAAAACACATTAGATTATAGACCAAAAACCAATCTTCAACTCACAAAAACTACCAAAAACGTTAACAACGTACAACATCGGAAAAAAAATGAACTCAAACCCGTTATTTACAGCAAAATCGACAGAATCGGTATGGTTTCAGCCGCTAGACTACTATCTATAGATTGTTGTAGATTGTTGTCTAGCGTTTATACTATTGCAGTCTAGCATATATAATATTGCAGTTTAGCGTGGTGTCACAGTGTCATTTTAAGAGTGTTGTCATTATATATATATATATAGGGGAGCGTTAGGGTGCCACCATATTTAAAGTAACAACATAGCACTTATCATAACCCTTAGATCTATAAGATGGACGCCTAGGATTGAATTAATGAAATAGAATTCGGATTGCAGTCTTATATATTGGATATTGCATGCGTGGGTATTTTAGTCATTCCATAATATTTTGAAATCAAAATTGGGGATATCCCCAAAAATTGCGAAATCCCGCCGGCTCCGCCTCTACACCGTGAATCGGCGATTTCCGGCCGCCACTACACCGTGAATCAACAATTTCCGACTAATTTCAGGAATTGCGAACCGTACATTAAAAAATCATCAAACCTGCAACCACTAAACTGTAAATCAGTCCACAACTACAAGATTTTAGGGCTTTTTCGTCGACAAGGTACGTTGATCGGAATAGGTTTTAGGTTTCTGTTTGGTGTTGATTAGAATAGGTTTCGAGAATGTTACTGTGTTTGTGTATGTTCCTTGATGTTGCTGCGAGATTTAAGTATTATTCATTCAATTTCTACCATGTTTAATGTTGATTGGTGTTTGTTTGCTAAATTTATTGTTTAGATCTGAGGTTTTTGCGAGATTTTGGTTGATGTTTTGGAAAACTTAGAGGAACTGAAATTTTGGTTGGTTGTGATGTGCATTTTGAAGTTCCAGATTCATATATTTCATCTTTTACGAATTTGTATAGTTGCATGCCCAAACAACAACTGACTTTGCAGGTTATACATGTGATATCGATATTGCAGTATTGCTGATAATATTTTGCAGTGCATCATTTACAATATTGCAGTATTGTTTATCACCAATTGTATAGCGATTTTGCTTGGTGTAATGGTAATTTTGCAATTGTATGGCGATTTTGCTCGGTGTAATGGTAATTTTGCAATTGTATGGCGATTTTGCTCCATGTATTGGTGATTTTTGCAATTGTACGATGATTTGGTGATTTTTGCAATTGTACGATGATTTCTTATAGTTTTTATTGCGATTTTGTTATGTAAGTTTGCTGGTTATATATGTGATACTAATATTGCAGTATTGTTGATAATATTTTGCAGTACACCATTTACAATATTGCAGTATTGTTGATCGCCAATTGTATAGCGATTTTGCTCGGTGTAATGGTAATTTTGCAATTGTATGATGATTTCTTCTAGTTTTTATCGCGATTTTGTTATGTGGATCTGAGGTTTTTCCAAAATTTTGGTTGATGTTTTGGAAAACTTAGATGAAGCTCGGTTAGGAAACCCTAGATCAGTAAGCTACTGTAACCAAGCCAAGTGAGATCGTTTTTTTGGTTGATTTGGGTGATTTGTGGATGATTTGGTTGTATCTGCTTCATTTTGGATGTTGCTTTATTGTATCTGATTCATTTTTTTGAATGTTGCTTGATTGGTGGACAATATTGATTGATATTCTTGGTTTAATGCAGTGTAAGATAAATTAAAATGGCACGAAAAAAGAACAACATCACAGGCACAGGCAGAAGACGAAGAGTCTGAACGAAACTCTAGAAGGGAGATACATGAAGAAGAAGCTGAAACCAACACTAGTCATCAGAATATGAATGAGGAGGAAGCTTAAACACAAGCAGTAGAATAAACATTGATGAAGAAGAAAGAGGATCAGGAGGTTTAGGTATTGCGATACATCTTGCAGTTTTGCATGTTATATATTGCAGTATTGCTGATTATATATTGCAGTGCATCATTTATAATATTTCATTATTGTTTATCACCAAATATTGCAGTGCATCATTTATAATATTGTAGTATTGATTATCATGATGGAAATACTCTTTTTTTTTGTAGAGGGTGAAGGCCCGGAACGAAGCCGGAATTGTTTGCGAATGTCATGGATACTTAAACTTGAAGCAGAAGAAGGATATTATAGAAATGGGCTTTGGTGCCCATCTCAACTTCAAAATGAACTACATACCTCGAAGAGGGGAAAAGGAAGGGACCAATAGATGTGGAGAAGGTGGTTGTGGACTACCACAAACCGTGACCAATGAATAAACTCTTGGTATTTTGAACATGAATTCTGATTTGGTTGATGTTTTTCTGGGTAGCTTCTTGTACTGAAACATAGTTGTATTATTTTGGCGTAGACAATGTTGATGACGTAATTTGAATTGATTTTTTTTTTCTGTAGTTGTTTTGATGTCGTTTACTTATAAAATATTTGCATGCTTATGTTAAATCTAGCTAAGGAATACGTCATAAAATTATACAACAATTAATTATTGGGTGCACTGCAACTCATATAGCGGTGTACTGAAATCTCGACACAAATAAAATTATTCTCGTCAACAAACACTAATTATTGAAATGGAATGCAACCTGAGAACAATAGTATACAATTAATAATTAATCCTACTGCGGTGTGAAATTAGTAACATAATAGATTGAAACAAATAGTGTGGTCTGCAATCATTTCATTAAACTACATCAGGAACAAAAATTATTAAAATAAAATGTAAACTGCAATATCGCCATGGTAACACTGCAATATTCAATGTATAACACTGCAAAAAATTTGTGAATTAAAACTGAAACCAACAACGAAATTTATGAAATTAGCATCAAAAAAGGAAGAAGCAAGAAGAGAATCACAGAAATGAAAGGGGAAAATACGAAGTAGACTGCTACATATCGGAGAGTTCAATTACTTAGTAAATTCATGGAGTTCAATCACATATCAAAATTCATGGAATTCAATTACAGATCACGACTTGCAGAATGAAATTCACGAAATTCATGGATTTCAATTAACAATAAGCTCCAAAACTATGCACAAAATTACAGATAAAACTGAGAATGGAGTCGTCGACCATATCAGATGAACGAGATTCAGTAAATCAAAAATTGAGTGAAATTGGAATGGATTGAGCAGATTCGTATGGAATGGATTGAGCAATAGTAAGCAATACCGTGAGAACAAATATGCAATCGTTTCAATAAACTACATCATGAACAAATTTAATAAAGTAATATGTCAAATGCACACACTACGTGTTAACAATGCATCATTCATGAATTTAAGTGCTCTCTTATTCATTGTGTCTGTCCAAATTTGTAGAGTCACAGGGACACATTTCTCCGCATTTTCCACACTAACACAACGTTTTTATCATCAACTTCACGACCCTCTCCTTCATAGACACCAATCAGCTTGCAGAACTGCTTCCCGAATCTGCAATTGACCATATGTTGGACTGCAACATGTACCACATAATGCAACAATCTTGTAAGAAACAATGTATGACCATAAGAACTTAATCATAAGCGAATCAAAACGAATTTGAACAGAAATCAATAGGTTTATAAACGAAGCAAAACGAATTTGAACAGCAATATTCACCCGATGCAATTGTAATACAGATATGCAATTGCAAGTTCAGAGAAATGCAATTCGTAATACATAACGAAGCAATCTGAAATTAATAAAACATGCTACACCAAAAATGAATCGAATAAACAAATAAGAATAAATAATAATCATAAATCAAATTTAGATCAACAAAGCTGGATAAAAACATGAAGTCGTGAATTCAACAAACATGCAATAATCGATGAATATGCAGATTATCAAATAATCACTAATAAAAAACATGAAGTTTACATATTATCAAAGGATCAACAATGACTTGCATCAAGTGGAATTCATGAATTTCAATTATAGAATAAATTACGGCCTGATGATTTTCTTACCCCCTAATAATTGACTCATCTCCATGACAGCGGGATCGTCAAACTCCTTGCAATTCAGAGTTGATTGAGAACGAATTACAATTATGAATTCACAAATTGCAAAAGAGTGGGATCGTCAATCTTCGCACCAATTGAAGTTCAATCAAGGATCCGTTCTAGATTTGATTCGAATTACACTTCTGGATTCGATTTGATCATCGGAATAGAGAGTTCAATTCGTTCTGGATTTAGAGAACGAACTGAGACAGAACTCACTAGTTTTGTTGCTGTGAAGATTGAAAGTGATGAATGAATTGATTGACACAACAATTGCGTGAAATCTCCGTTCCAAATTGAACGCGGTTTCGTGATACTGAAATAAGGAATTTAAATGAATTAAGGGTGGAGAGAAACTGATCTGATTTCCTAAAATACCCTTCTGCGATTTTTTAGTTTTTTTTTTAATTATTCAGCCTGCCACATGACAAGCTTAGAGCTGTTGGATTTCAAGATCGGATGGCTGTAATGGGTGGTATGTTGTCATCTAAAATGGAGTTGTCATATTAACACATCCCTATATATATATAGGGGTGCACTATGGTACCACCATAGATAGGATAACACCATACGACCAATATAGTCTGTTAGATCTCGTTTATGGACGCCTAGGATTAAGTTTCGTGAAAAAACACGGGTTTGGAGTCTACTGTATTAGATATTGCAGTCGTGGTAAACTGCAATATTGTTGTGGTAAGACTGCAATATTCAAGTGAACAACACTGCAATCTAGTAACATAAAATTATAAATTTCCTATTTTACCCCTCCGTGTTTTTACACGTGGCAGCATGACAAGCACACGATTTTCAGATCCAATGGCCTAAAATGGTGGTATGGTGTTACAATAAAGAGTGTTGTCATTTTACCACACCTCTCTATATATATATATACAGCGAGAGAGTTGTGATCAATGTCGAACCCTTCTTAAAGGCCGAACTAGAGACCAAATTTGGGCCACTCATTTTTCTTTATCTTATGATTATGATTAATTTAGAATTAATTTAATATTTTATTAAATAAAAATGTTTTTAATTTTTTTTAAATTTTTAAATTTTTTTTAATTTTTTTTTAGAAATTTTTTTTAATTTTTTTTTATTTTATTCGACAAAAACTTGCTGGAGTAAATAATGAACTATATTCACTACATAATGAACTAAATGAATCTATGTTATGAAGTAATTTTTCGCATTCATTATATACTGAATTTACTTCAACTGAAAGATAATTATGTCATAACACATTATGAAGTAATAAAATAATAAAATAAAGTAATAAACTAATGAAATGAAGTAGTAAACTAATGAAATGAAGTAATAACTTAACCGAATGAAGTAATAAACTAACGAAGTGAAGTAATAACATGACTGAATGAAGTAATAAACTAACATAATGAAGTACTAAACTAATAGAATGAAGTAATAACATGATTGAATGAAGTGATAAACTAATGGAATGAAGTAATAACCCTAAACCCAACTGAAAGATAATTATGTCATAACACATTATGAAGTAATAAACTAATGGAATGAAGTAATAACATAACTGAATGAAGTAATAAACTAACATAATGAAGTAATAGCATGAATAAATGAAGTAATAAACTAACGGAATGAAGTAATAAGCTCATAACAATAACATGACTGAATGAAGTAATAAACTAACGGAATGAAGTAATAAACTAACGGAATGAAGTAATAACCCTAAACTCAACTGAAAGATAATTATGTCATAACACATTATGAAGTAATAAACTAATGGAATGAAGTAATAGCATGACGGAATGAAGTAATAAACTAACGAAATGAAGTAATAAACTAATAGAATGAAGTAATAGCATGAATAAATAAAGTAATAAACTAACGGAATGAAGTAATAGCACGACCGAATGAAGTAATAAGTTCATAACATACATTCATTTAGTTCATTATGTAGTGAATATAGTTCATTATTTACTCCAGCAAGTTTTTATCGAATAAAAAAAATTAAAAAAATTAAAAAAAAATTAAAAAAATTTTAAAAAAATTATAAAAAATAAATAAATCTAAAAAAACGTTTTTATTTAATAAAATATTAAATTAATTGGTCCTAATTTGGTTTCTAGTTCGGTCTTTAAGGGTGGATTTGTGGTTAATAGGACTATATATATATATATATATATATATATATATATATATATATATATATATATATAGGGTTTCAATCTATCAAAAGAAGGCCCTAAGTAAAGAAATACAGACCATAAAGTCCGTTAGATTTGTATATGAATGGCCACGATTTGGATTATAAGCTGATTCTTTTGTGTCATAATTAGGACGATTCGTGTCATGGTAAGGGTAATTTAGGAATAGAAAAAATAATGAACCGTCCTTCCATTTTTTAAGAGCGGATTAAATGGGGGTAATTACTCCACACGCTAAGTTGGTGCTTGGGTTCCTATGCCGTTCAATTCACTCTCCTTCCTCACTAAATTGGCCAAATATCCTTCCTACAAAATCTGAGAAATTAAAAACCCTAATATACACAATCAGCGAAAACCCAAATCACGCTTGACGATTCTGACATCTCCGAGAACGATAAAAGGTAGAGCTTTCTTCAGCAATGGTCAACACAAGATCTTCCACAACAGCGACGCACGGCGGAAAAGGTTAGTAATCTTTGGAGAAGTTAGTATTACTGAAACTCTACTGAAATCTGACCCAATATTCTCTTCAATCGGTTGGCTATAAACTAGTTTATCAAATGATGACTGCGAAGAAGAAGGCACCGGCAGTACCCAAAGCAAATAAAGGTATGTCGACTTCATTTTCTGGGTTATTATTACAACAAATGTAGTTGTAATTTTTTGTTTTGCACTCCATTTTATGATTGTGTTTTTTATTCATAAGCAAAAGGGTTACCACTGAATTGAGACATGGTAGCAATGACCCTAAAAACAAGTTAAAGTTTAATGTATTTACCTTCTGTACCTCTGGTTTTTTATGAACAAAAGGTCATAATTGTATGCTTTGTTTGTGCTAATGATCTTTCACATACAACACCATAACTGCAAAAGATGGAAAAGGGAAAGGAACTGCAAAAGATGTTCCCGATTCTGGAAGAGGTCCTTACAGTAAATATAAATCATAACTTGATATGATTGTGATTGTTTCGCAACTACACAATTGTTGTTTAACGACGCATATGCCGCAGTATTAACCTCGTTTTTATGCAGGGAATTTGGAGACAACGACAAAAGGGAAGGAACCAGTAGCAAGCACAATCCATGATGAAAAAGGTTGTACATTTGATACTTTCTGTTGTCATTTTTAAGCAAAGTGCACGGTATGTTGATATAGTTTGCAATTCATACTCCTTTATCTGTAAATAATTGATCAACATGACCCTAAACAAGTTTGAATCTATATAGACTGTTTTCATCCCTCAGCTGTGTAGATCCTTTTGAGTTGAGATGTAATTTGGTTTGATACTATCTGTGGTAATAATTTCCACTATTTGTTGAAACATTTGTGTCTTTTAATGATTTTGCATATACACTAGCCATTGGTTGTTAAATCAATCATAGGTTATCCAGTTTGTGTGCATTGTAGATGTTTTTTGTCTATGATGTGCTAGTATAAATGTCATATTTGCGATTCAGAGGCATTGGTATGGTTGACACATTAGTCCTAACAGTACTACTTAAATGTTATTGATACTGACACAAAGAGCATGTTTTGCAGAGGATGTTCTTCTGTAAGTATTAACAATGATTGGGTATGACAATCAAATCAATGATCAACATGCCTATTCAGAGGTTGAAGATGAGTTGGAGAACAACAGAAAATGTGTATGACAGTGGTGTTTATTTGCTTAGACACCTTGAAGTCTACATGGGTGAAAGAGAGGGTCATTGGAATTGTGGACTATCGACTAGAAACAAAGGAGTGCTTCAGTATTTAAGAGCTAAATACAATCGTGTGTTGATGGTTGCACAAAATAATCATAGCGCCTTGTTGAATAAAGCGGGGGCATCCAAACATTATGAAAAGGACAACGAGAAAATGAAGATCGACGTAGAAAAGATGATAGCAAACTATAGATGTTGATCAATGGTTATGTCATATATAAAACTATTGATTCTTTTGCTTAGTTCTTTTTAGTTTACCACTGTTTTAGGTAAATGATGTTTGGAACTTGAAATACTCGATTTTTGGACCCTGATTTAAAAATGTCATTGGATTTTATTGTTAATTCACAATATATATTATTTCAGTTGTATTTATTTTGGTGTCTCTGTGTACCAGTAATCCAACAGAAGATGTAATATACTACCTCCGTCCCCTAAAATTTGCTACACTTTGACCCGACACGGGTTTTAAGAAATGTAATGGAAAGTGAGTTGAAAAGGTTGGTGGGATGTGTGTCCTATTTTTAAAGTATTAGTTTTATAATAAAATGTGAGTAGGAATGAGTTAGTGGAATATGGGGTCCACTACCAAAAATGGTAAAAGTGAAGTGTATCAAATTTTCAGGGACGGACCGAAATGGTAATATGTATCAAATTTTCAGGGACAGAGGTAGTACTTTTTAAAATACAGAGCAGTCAAAGGTCTCCGTATGTCAAATTATGTTAATGGCATTGATATAATTTTTCTTTAAAAAGGATAAATACTAACATGACCGAATTTACACTAACAATGACTCAAACAAAACATCTTTTTTTCCATACGACAATTTTAATATGACCGAAAACTACAATTTCACTGGCCTAAAAATGCCGTATCTAATAGTTTATCGGTCGTTTAAGGGTCATACTAAACCATGATAGTTATTGTAGTCGATTACCAAACCATGATAGTTATTTTATACTTTTGGTCATTCTATGGGGAAACTATGTCATAATAATCCAATTTTCGTGTCATACAAATTTGATCGAAATGTTCATATAAAACTGCTGTTGAAGTAAATGTTAACATCAAACAACCTGACAATGCAAGTAAAATGGCGTCCAAAATGACAATTAAACTGACGTTAGTTCAAAAAGAGAGTACATAGTATCAAACATCAGAATTTCTTCTAGACCAGAGCTGTTATTTCTCTTTGAATTTGACGCAATTCCTTGAATCATGATGACCCCACTCCTGGCATTTCTTGCATTGACGCAAAGGCTTGTTCTTAATAGTTCTCATAAAACTCAATAGCATTGTCCCATGTAGGGAAGCTACGACCAGCAAATGGTTTGAGTTTTACAGAGCGGTCTAGTGTATTTAAATCTATAATAATAAAAATAAAGAAAGTAAGTGGCTGATGATTGACAGCAAATGATACATGTAGTAGAAAGTACTATCACAAACAGTAACAAATGATCATAGGTCATGCTAAATGCATATTGAGGTCATAATAAAAATCGTAACACAATAAATAAGTCATACTTGCAATATTACTAAAACTGACAAAGAATCAAGTACAAAAATAAGTGATAACAATAGCATGTCATGCTAAGTGCATATTGAGGTCATACAAAATCATGTCATAATAAAACGATAAATAAGTCATGGTTGCAATAGTACTAAAACTGGAAAAAAAAAAAAAAAAGTAAAACAAGTACAAAACTAAGTGTTCATAGCAGTAGGTCATGCTAAATGCAGACTGAGGTCATAACAATTATATTTCATACTAAAACCATAATAAAGTCATACATCTTACATTCAAAAACTGTTTTGGATTCCATTTTTGGAATGAAGAAACGGGAATTTATATAAAGACATAAACAATAAGTTATCAAAACATTAAACAAAATCAATGAAAATTTAGAAACTAAAACTCTTGGTTATATATTAACCGCATGCTGGATTGAAAAAAGAAGATGAACTTACAGTATATATTGGATCTGGCCAAAAAAAGGTACAAAAATCTATGCCATAAAAAAAAAACTGACAATTGAAAGTTATCAAATCATGAAAAAAAATTAATGAAAGTTAAGAAAATAAATTTGTAGATTACACAATGATAACAAACTGATGAAGTGAATAAGGAGATGAGAGAGCAATGATACGAAGTATTAACTTACAATTATATTGGATCCGGAGAAAAAATTACCGACGAAGTAAACATACGGATGCGACGACAAATTGTTAAATGATATTAACAAATTGAATAGTCTGGCAACTAATTAATCACAAATAATAAACTTCATGGAAAGAAGTATAATGGAAGATTGATGGGACATCAGATGAAGAAGATGGAAGATAAGAAGGAGATGATGAGAAATATTAACTCATAATTCACACATATGGTTTGTTAGTGGAGAGAGAAATATGCAAGATTATAGGAATTGCCATAACAATCGAATATCAGCTAATGACATTAGTAACCTTATTGGATTTTTAGTGATTAAAATAATAAGACTTATGAAATTAAATGAGCCATTAGATCTTTTAATTTTAAGATGAAATCGCCAGATCCAAGGGTCACAATACGGCCTGTATTTCTTTATTTAAAGTCATTCTTGTTTTGATTAAAATTATATATATATATATATATATAGGCTAATAAAACGTAGAAACACTACTTAGTAAATGGTACCAACTTTAACCGAGCTACCAATATTAACTAATTACATTTGTATGTTACACTATTAGAAAAATACACTACGCAATTAAGAGTTAGGTGTGGGAATATTAATATGAAGTTTATCTAACCATATAACTGTTCATATCACCCGTAATAAAGAAAAAAAATACAAAGCATTATCTCTAAGGTAAATAATGTATTTTATAACGTATTATTAGGTTGCTAGCACTATATGAGTTGTATTATTTTATTACTCATTCCGTCCTATAAAGATATGTACTCTTTTCTTTTTAAAAATTCTTTTTTACTTTATCAATTTTATATTAAAATTCATACCGAACCCAAAATGCATATTGTTTGAGGACAAATGGAGTATTAATTAAACCACACATTTATGTAATTAAACTTAATTAATAGTAATTGACATGAAATAAATGTATAAATGAATACTATAAACATAGGTGCACAAAG
>NC_062965.1:30264985-30315816 GCF_023119035.1 Salvia hispanica | reverse complement strand
AAATGCCTATGCTCATCCGCAACCATTAAGTGATTATGATACTCAACAAACTGATAAACCTCATATCCTCTGCTCTTGCCATCTGAATAATATCTCAAATTGAGCTTAGCAAGACATTCACACCTAAATGACCGACACCTACGCTTCTTAAAAGACACTTCAGTTGATTGGGATGCATGACCAGGTATAAAATTCTTAGAGCCTTGTCTGTTGCAAGCCAAATACTGCCACTTAGTAATACCTTGAACTGATTTGTTACCCATTTTACGAATGCCAAAACCAACTGAACGAGCATAATGTTCATAGAAACCAACTGCTTCTACTAATGTATTGGATTTCATACCAATCATTGGCTTCAAAGCATCATCACAAACAGGAATGTACATACCTACAAATCAGTAAAAGTATCATTTTATCATAGTATCATTTTATCATAATATCATTTTATGCACTAAAAGTATCATTTTATGCAGTAAATCAGCTATGACTATCATTTTATCAGCCAAAAGTATCATTTTATCACAAACAGGACTATCATTTTATCAGCCCAAAGTATCATTTTATCATAGTATCATTTTATCCGACAAAACTATCATGTTATGCAGTAAACCTAATATTTATAAGGCAAAAGTATCATTTTAACACATAATCGACAATACATAATATAATCAAATAAGAATTTCAGTACATCAGAAACATAAACCAATCGACAACTAATATTAATCTAAAATCAAATTCAATACATGAATATGAACACAATCAATAATGATTGTTACCTTCGTTATTTGCTACAGATTCCATCGAAGCAAATTTTCACAGCAATTGAAGAGGTAATCAATGAAAATAAGAACGCAAAATTGAAAACATCTTCCCGATCACAATTATGGAAACAAAATCTGGAGCCTATGGAAACAAAATAAGCGAGAAGTATGGAAACAAAATCGCAGAGAAGAGGAGAGAATCAAATCTTGTGATCTGGATCAAAATGGAAACAAAATCACAGAGAAGAAGAGAGAATCGAAAATCGCTGATGAGAAGAGCGTGAAATCTGGAGTGAATCTGGAGCGAAATTCAAAAATTAAATTAGCGAAATGACATATTTACCCTCTGCGCCTATTGTTATTAAGTAAATCTAAGTTTGAATCTCAACCACAAGATTATAAAATATGTGTGGTCCAGATTTAGTTATAGAGTTATCATGTGATTTGAGGGTTATGATATGATCGCATCTCTATATATATATATATATATCAATGTCGAACTAATTTTAAAGACCGAACTAGAGACCAAATCTGGGCCATTAGATCTAGTTTTTTTGATGAGATGTGCTGCTGTGAAAAAATTTTCGGCTTCATTACAAGCCCATTTTACTTCATTATATAGGTTTATTACTTCATTCTGTACTTCAAATGCTTTTACACATACTCCATTCCAATAATTTATTACATTATTCCATGTGTTTATTAAACCATATTAGCGCCATGGCGTTGGTGTAGATATTGTAGAGAGAGAACGGCACGCGACGGAGAAACCACATTTATGTCTTGGAATGAAGTAAAAACCTCTTGGAATGAAGTAAAAACCTACTAGAATGAAGTAATATATTAAGGAACGAAGTTAAATCTTCGTAACATGTTAGTATGACTTATTATCCTTCAGATGAATTAAAATAGGCCCGTTATGAAGGCGAAAATAATTTATAAATTTATGTATCTTATCCATAAAAAACTAGATCTAAAAGCCCTAATTTGGTAGGGTTCGGTGGTTCGGTCTTTAAGAGTGGATTTGTGGATAATGGGACTCTCGAGTTGTGATCAATGTCGAACCAATTTTAAAGACCGAACTAGAGACCAAATCTGGGCCACTAGATCTAGTTTTTTTTTATGAAATGTGCTGCTGCGAAAAATTTTTCTGCTTCATTACTAGCTCATTTTACTTCATTGTATAGGTTTATTACTTCATTCTGTACCTAATAAAACTATAACATGTTTTTACTTGCTTCCAGTAGGTTAAATGATTCAAATATGTTTCATTCAAATTCAGTGACGTGGGTTTTTGCTTGATTAACATTTAAAAATACAATTTATTCAAGGTGAGTTTATTACTTCATTCAGGAACGTTATTACTTCATTGGATAACATTTTTACTTCATTCCAGTAGGACTTCAAATGCTTCTACACATACTTCATTCCAATAATTTATTACATTATTCCATGTGTTTATTAAACCAATATTAGCGCCATGGCGGTGGTGATAGATATTGTAGAGAGAAAGAGCGGCACGCGACAGCGAAACCACATTTACGTACTTGAATGAAGTAAAAACCTCTTTTGGAATGAAGTAAAACCTACTAAAATGAAGTAAAAACCTACTAGAATGAAGTAATATATTCTGGAACGAAGTTAAATTTTCGTAACATGTTAGTATGACTTATTTACCTTCGGATGAATTAAAATAGGCTCGTGATGAAGGCGAAAATAATTTATAAATTTTTGTATCTTATCCATAAAAAACTAGATCTAAAAGCCCTAATTTGGTAGGGTTCGGTGATTCGGTCTTTAAGAGTGGATTTGTGGATAATGAGGCTATATATATATATATATATATATATATATATATATATATATATATATTCCACTTCTCACGGACTCCTATAGAAAAAGGTTTTTTTTCTTTTAAAAATTTTAAGGAAATGACATTCATAGAGTTGAGAGCAATTAATTGCAAGATAACATCAATAATTGTACAATGCGACACAAGTATAGTATCATAGACATTAGACGGATAATAAAAAATAATGGCATACCTTTAATATCCAACCACATACTTGGATAACACAAGATATCATAGACAATTGATTGCTTCTCAAAGAAATTAAAGGTCCCTACTACCATTCCCATCAATCATATAGATACCTAATTTTTCATCACAATAATTCAACACTAGAGATTTCCTCAAGATCTTGCTCCTAGTTCTAGCCCACCCTACATCTCTTTCGAAAAAGATCATAATCTTATCTTATCTCCTCCAACATATTAAGAAAATGATTTAATGTGCTTGAAGAAGGTACGTATTAAAAACCATAAACACTTATTAATGGTTAGAAAAAGTCAATAACAAGAACCAAAAGCATCTTAATAATTAGGAGTACAACACACATGACATAATTTCCTCATGTCTATAAACAAGATCAGTTTCTAGCCGAACTAATTCGCCTATTTCTCTATTTTTTTCTTGATTAAAGCATTTTAGTTTTCCTACTCCATTTCCTCGTCATTAATTAACATTATGATGCTGTTTTCAGCAGGTTTTATTTTCTCAACGCTTGAGAAAAAAAACTCTTATGCTGCTAACTCCATCTTGAAGCCCTGCACCATCTGGAAAGCGGAGGCGGGTGGCTGATCCTGGCCGGAGGAAAGAGATAGCCGCAAGGATAGAGGCGATGGCTCGAGCAAGACCCGCTGCCTCATGTTGAGATCCACCATTGCTGGTGATGAGTTTTTGGCCATTTCAGTTTGATCGATTGCTGAGCTCCCACTTTGCATTGAAAACATGACGGGGAATGGCGAGACTGAGAATCCATTGCTGCCGTTGGAAGTGATGGGCGGAGGCAGCGCGGTTGGTGGCGGAAGTGGGCTCTCTTGGTGGTGGTTCTTGGCCTCTTCAATTGGCATTGCAGTGACCTAATAAGAAACAAGCAAGAAGCACTACTATTGTTAATTTGTTAGGACAGAATCATTCAATATTTCAAATTCAATAGTGGCAATGGATTCATTGAATGCAAACATACAAACGCAGTCCAATTGAATAAATAAACACCAACAAGAAGTCGCACCAACCAATCCTCTAATAATTACTACTAGTATGAATAAATAGAAAGAAGATTTTACTAATACATAAGGCAAAAAGTAATTACCGCGTCGGTGGTGATGTCGAAGAGGCTAGAACGGCGGCGACGGCGATTAATGTTACTCCGGCGGAGGAAGTATTTCTGAGCGTGACTGGCGACTTGAGTTGGAGTGCGCGACTTGACGTAATTTCTCGAGATTCCTCTCCAATCTCCCCTTCCAACCTTCTGCAATCCAAGGAGGAATAGCTTGTGCTCTTGCTCTGTCCATGGAACTCCTGAACACAAATTCAAACCGAGATAAATCAATAAAAACGTCACAAATCCCTAAACCAACAGAAACAAAAGAGTGCTACTCCGTATTCTACAAATAATCCATCACTCTCTCAGTCTCTCTACTTAGCTCATTAATCATAGATTAACAGGTTTTTACCATAGTTTTGAAAGTTACATCTATCATCAAATCAATCCACAATCCGATTTATCAAAACGATTGAAGGATCAGAGAGAGGATTTTCAATGATCCGAACATCACTATCACAAGCAATCTCAGATTCAACCAAAACTCCATGATGATAAGAGATCTGACCTCGTTTACGCTCGCGATTCACGCCGGACGGCTGAGGAACGGCTTCATCGGCGGAGGCATAGCCGGCGGATCCCTCCGCCGGTGCCGCATCCTTCGGCATCTCGTTCCCGTTGTTGACAACAGGCTCGTATTCGGAGAGATTATTCATACTGACGCTCTTCCTCATCGGATCAACTCTGACTCTCACACCAAATAGCACGATTTCCCCGCCAGACGCGGCGGAGGACGGCGACTCGACGCTCTGCGACATTCTCCCTCTCTCTCTCGAAATGGAACGGAATTTGGATTGAGTGAAATGGAAATGGTAGAAAGAATTAGCGCGTTTTATATGCGAGGAAAAATGGCTTTGTGAAACGTGATGGCCGTACTATGCAGCGCTGGAATGTTTATTTTATTCAGCATATTATAGGTGGAGGATAAGGGCTTGTTTGGCACTTGTTTTCGGGATAAGCCTATTAATATCTGGATTCAAGTGAGTAAACACCTAGGATATTAATGGTGCATCTATTAACTTTTTAATATGAGAAATACGATAGGTCTTATTTTAGTAGTAATACACTCAAATACGTCCGCGTATCTCAATTTTAAATGTATTTTATTTATTATCATTAAAACTTTAAGTATCTTATTAATTAAATTAAAATATTTTTTATATAAGTATATATTCTATAAATAAAAGATAGCCTTTTTCAGGAGAAGATATTCTATAAATAAAATTTGATAGTGCTTGTATGGATAGGAAATCGGAGACGTGTTGAGTGGTGAACGGCATTTTAGAATATCCTATCTTACTTACTATGTGATGTCTTTTCACTTGAAATATAAATAGACACAAATAAATAAATAAATCATTTTTTGACTTTACTATGTGCTATGATACTATTATCGCTAAGATTGTCAATTTTGATTTCTACTCATGTCTAGTAATACCTTCGTCCCCCAAATTTTGACACAGTTTATTATTTCGGTTCGTTCCTAAAAGTTTGACACACTTTACTTTTTACTATTTTTTTATAGTGGACCGCATATTCTACTGACTCATTTCTACTCACATTTTATTATAAAACTAATACTTTAAAAGTAGGATCCACATCACACCAACTTTTTCAACTCACTTTCCATTATATTTCTTAAAACCCGTGCCAGTTCAAAATGTGTTAAAATTTGGGGGACGAAGGTAGTAGTATATTAATTTATAGCAAGGGAAGAACAGTTGTCTAGTTGTCTGCCGAGTAAATAGGTGTCGTTGGTATGTAAATGGAATTTTTATTTACAGTTTGTTTATCTAGTATTATACGTTAAAAAAAAATATAGGACATAAGGTGATGAATTGGGAAAAAAGACGTTCATGTTATTGTATTAACTTAGTTATATTACAAGATCGAATTATATGAAATAATCGTATTAACTATGCATTTTTCCAGGTCCAACATTTATTAAATATACAAACCTGTATTATACGAGCTATATTGGCGATTAAATTAATTTTATATTTACAAAAATCTTAGATCACAATTCAAAAGCTCTATGATGATATATACCATCACTTTTGCTTGAAATCATTGCCATGGTCCATGGAACATGTATAATTTCGTTTTGGTTCATTTATGAATTTGTTGATGAGAAAATTGAACGAATAATTACATAAAAACTTTCTATAATAATTAACCAAGAATGACAAAGAATGAGTAAAACTATTGAGCGGAAGTGTACTTTGATCCATTTAGAAATGAATAATAGAATTACTTTACAACATCTATGGATCTTCCAAATGATCATAGACGTTCTTAACAATAGTTGTAGAGAGAGGACATAGATATCCAATCATTTTCCGACGCCTTGAGATATAAATATAACTATATAAGACCCTTTATTTTCTATTCAGTCCCTTAACAAATAGAAAATCTCATATGATATTCACACCTATTTTCATAACAAATTAACATCTTAATCCAAACTTTAATTTTTATTGAATTACTTTAATAATTATACAATTAAAAGATAGCCATACACATAAATTAATTACTCCCTCCGTCCCAAGGTATTAGACCAACTTTCCTTTTTGGGATGTCCCAACATATTAGACTCATTTCTTTTTTTTTTAGCAAAAAGCATCTATCTTATTTTATTCTCCACCTACTTTTTTCTCTCTTCTCTCCCCTACTTTTTTTCCCTCTCTCATACTTTACTCTCTCCACTTTAACTATTTAAATATCAATTCCTTAAATCATATGCCCAAAAGATATTTTTTAGATTAATATTTTCCGAAAACCTTTTACATTAAAAAATGTAAAAAACACCATATACGAAATATAAAATTTAAAAGGTATTGAATGTACTAGGAAAAAGTAAACCCTCCCAAGGGCATCAACATAAATCCTCATAACTTTGAGGGTATACTTGTAATTTCATGAGAGGTCGAGGGGGCTCATCCGTAATAAGATGAATTGAACATAATCATAATTAAATCGCTAATCAGTGATTAATATAAGACTAGTGGGAGCTTAATAACATGACTACATGAATTGATTCCATTGCACTGCAGCCAATACGGTACGATGATCCTAAAATAATACTTTGATTAATTAACCTCAACTTGGGATTTGATTTTACAAAATTAAGATTATCACATGAAAAGCAAATGGATTAATGAATAATTAACTGACCATCTTGTCTGCTTTAGACAGCGTGTAGTCGATCTGATTCGTCCCAAGATGATTTTAATAACTAATCTTCATACTTTAGAACATGATTAGGGTTGGTCCCTTTCTCCATTACTTAAATGGGGATGAAATAAATTATGTACTCCTACTTAACTATTGTTATTTAACTAAGTTATCTTGACTATTAATAATTACAATAAAATATTAGAAATATCTAAAAAACTTTTGAGTAGTTACATGAAAATAATTGTCAAAAAAATGGAAATATCTAAGGCTAAGAAAAAGAAAGATGGAGCTATGCAAATAGTCCTTGAACTTTGCATTTTGCACACTAATAGTCTCTGGATTTTAAAAATATCATAAGTAATTACTAGACTAAGGTGTAATCTCATCCATGATACTTCTTCACTATTTTCACATTGTTTTTCAACTGAAAATGCCCCAAAGCATGAGGGGCAATTTTTGTACATTCATAAAATTGCTCTCCATACCTTAGGGGGCATTCTTGATGGAAGAATACGGTGAATAGTGAAAGAGTATTACAAACGAGAATACACCTTAAAGTTCAAAGACTATTGGCTTTAAAAAAAATAAACACATTGTGACTTTGCGTGGGATTAATTGTACTGAGTCCTTCCATCTATCTAGCTCTCTAAACTTTTAAATGATTATTTTGGAACTCTTGTATCTGTGACTTTTGCAAGAAACAAATATATGTCGACCACAAATGAAATAGTACTAATGATTCTATTGTTGCAAAATGAATTTTTATTTATCTTATATATCATGACAATTTGATTGAATGATGGTGAGTGGTGGTGGTCACTGGGGTACAACATGGTAAACCGATAAGATGAAGATAAGGTATAAAAATCATTTTCAATATAGTATTTCCATACTTTTTATTATTGGTCCCAATAAATTAATATTTAGTTTCTTATCCAAAATACTTCCAGTTACACAAAAGAGTGCATGCTACTATCGGAATGGGAAACATAATCCTTATTTTAATTACACTAAATTAAATTTCCATCATGATTAATTATAGTTCTATTCAACAAATTAAACCACAAAGTTGTCAACTTGAACTGAGTTTTCTAATGGGGTTTGTATATCGAGATAGTTTATTTACTCTCTTTTTTGGATCTTTTTAATTCAAACTTGCTAACTTTTTGAATTACGAGTAGGTATATTCTAAATTCTATGGGTCGACCAGTGAAAGTGGGATTCATGGTTGACTTTACCATTATAAGATTCCTATAATTTTGTGAGATGGCCACATTATATTGGAAGCCTTGCTTAGTGTTGAAGAAAATGTTACGGAAAAATTAACACTAATAAACCAATAATAAAAATTTAAATATAAAGCTCACGTATATATGTTGCTTTTAGGCCACTATTCTTTTACATTATCATCCATTTTTAAAATAAATAAAAATATTCCATACAAAATACATATACTATGTTAAATTTGAATTGTAATTTCTAAAATCATGATTTGGTTTATCTTATAAGTCTCCTTAGAATCTTTCAAAAAATTGTTACATGCATTATTACAATTTAAAATTCAACATGTATTTGAGTCATTCGACTGATTTGGTGTGGTATGATTCAGTAATTAAAATATTTAAGTATTATGAAATTCATACACAATAAGAATCCAAATATCCCATTGCATGTAAATTTCTTCATAAATATGATTTATATATTTTTATTATATGAATTTTATTTCTATTATGCAGCACGCACCATCCATCCTACCGGTACTAGGAATAAATGTTTGATTTTGTTGTTTCTTTCTTGTTTGTGTTTGTTTGATAAAACATCACATACATAATTTCTTATACAAATTGATTGAATTGGAGTTGAGATGCCATTTTTTGACAAGGCGACCCACAATTACTGCTGTCCATTCAAAAGAGACAAATGGCACTTAGAAAACTAGATGCGATCTACTATTAGTTGAATTCATTTTTTTTAAAACACCAAGTAAGGTAAACTCTCACTTTACTGAATAAAAGATTAAGTGTCGTACCAATTAAACTGTGCACTATGATAAATGAAATTCGAATCGACCCCATTTATCTTTAGGTCAATTGATTATCCTCGAGAGGATATATTGAGATACTTTTATGTCTATACATGAGACGGAAACCTAATTCCTATTATGCTTTCATGATAGAAAGTAAGAAAGCAACATGATAACATAAAACAGTTCATAAATCACCAGATAAAGCCATTATAGGCTTATCTTCTTGACTTTGAACCCCTTTTGACTTTGTTTTTCATTCAAGTGAAGAAACCAATGATTTTTTTTTTCATTAAAAAAAGTAGATTAGGTCGAGATATAGTATATTTATATTTTATACTATATGCAAGTCTCTTTCATCGTGGTGTGTGGAGACTGGAGAGAGACGTGAGAAGGGAAGCTGGGAAACTTTCAAAGTTATAAAGCTAATAAGTTTTATAAGTAAACAATGTGATCCCCAGATTATACCACGAACCATTTTGTCTGCCACTTTATAATTTGCATTGAATTTCACATTACAATAAAATTATTTTCTAAAAATATTTTGGTTATAAGCATAGTATAGTACTATGAGAACTGGTAAGGAGGTAGTTTTACTATAAAGTGGTTAATTAATTTTCAAATCCAAAAGCATACATTAGCTGTCAAATCACATGGTGGTTGTACTTGTTAGGTTATCATCAATCTTACTGGTAGAAGAAACATTATTCCTTATGGCTCCTAATTTTTGATCTGATGTGACCAATTATTTTCCATCCATTGCTATTGCAATTCCACAATACACAAAATGGGATGATTGAATCTGTCAATTTCCTAAGCATTAGATCATGTGTCCATATCTCTTTTGATACTAATGCATTAGATCATGTACCAACACATACCACAATGGAGAGAGAGGAAAACAGGGCCATGAATGATCTTTCATTCGGTTATTGGTCGTTTGAGTTTCGCGAAACATGAGTTGAAATACACTGAAAAGCACCCACCTCCATCAAATCGCTCTGTTAGGCAGCATTGCACTCTCGCTCGTTGCTCAACGAGCCATTAAAAGTCGAATGTAGACTATCAGTGTAGCTGCTGCTGGTTCTTGGTTTCTTGGCATCGTCTGAGCGTGAAGAGGGATCCAACAATAACAATTAATCTGTTCACTACATCCTGAATATCACTGTGCACGCGACACCAGGCCACATCCTGAATGATCCATAGTAAGATATGGGAAACACCACATGAATGATGTTTCTAAATCTCATATTACGGAGAAAGGAAAGCAAAAGAGAGAGGCTAGCGATACCTGTGAACATCCACAGACCATACAAGTTTGTTTTTACGATACAGGCCCCTCTTTGTTGCTTCACCTAGCACTCTTGCAGCCCTTTTCTTTTGCCCCAAACAACAAAGTGCTTCTAGAATTGTGCTGTAAAACCACACCCTTCAGAATTCAGTTTGTCGAATGCATATTCTACCATTTGCATCTTTATTACCAAAAGCGTAAATCAACCCTTCATAAGTCTCCATATTCGGCTCTACATTCTCTTCGATCATATCATGAGACAGTGTCACCAACTCTTTGAAATATCCTCCTTCACCAAATACCTCAGTAAGTATATTACACGTGTCTGCATCTGGCTCGGTATTACTCATCTTCATTTCAAGAAAAAGCTCCCTCACCTCATCGTACATCCCATGTTTCCCAGACAAATTTAATAAGATGCTATAGGTCCCAGCATTTGGCATGCTCCCCGCAGCCTGCATTTGCCTAAAAACATCGATAGCCTCCTTTATCTTCCTTGATTCGGCAAGCTTCCAACAACACGTTATAACTCATTATCTCCGGCAAATTCTCCCCAGCTTCCATCTCTTGAAGAAGCTCGGAGACCTTCTCCAACTTCCCCAGCTTGCCAAACGTCTCAACTAGATAACTATATGTCGTGATGTCAGGTGTCCTAAACACCACCTCCCCCTCATCCCTCATTCTGTCTAGCAATTCATCAAAAAGGACGGGAAAGTGGAGGTAGGAGGGGGAGGTGGGGATATGGAAGAGAATTTGGTGGTAGGAGAGGGCCAATTTCGTCATTCCGAATGAGCACGGAGAAGCTGTCTCTGTAGTTTTGGCCTTTGGTGGTTTAGGGGTTTGAGTAGAGAGGGAGGGAAAGAGAAACAAGATTGATGACACATCACCTTTATATTTGTAGATAAACTTTAAAATAGAGTATTACATTTCAAAAAGTAGAAAAAAGTTATATATTCTGACTCAGTTATATAGTATCTCTCAAACTCCCAACAATAACACACAGGAAGGAACTTAAAATGACTGCGCCCAAATTCAAAAAATAGTGGTATTCCAAGTCCACCATCACTGATATTTGTAGCTCGAGGAAAGCATTGAGAGAGATGGAGACAAGACAAAGATAACCTGCTCATCACCGAAACAATTCTGGGAAGGACCACATTATAAACTTGGCAAAGATGTCAGAATCCAGGAACTCTATATGAGCAGCACGGCCAATCATAGTGTCGATGCTCTTCCCCTGGGCAGAAAGGTTGAAGTTCACATCGCAGCGCATGAACACCCGAGTCTCCGAGGACTTTGCTCGTATTTGGTCTAAGCACTCGTTTAGCATCTCCAAGAAAACCTTCCCCTTTTTCGATTTGTCTCCTGAAGATGCCGGGCACATCTCTATTCTAGCAGAATGGTATGGAACGTAGCCATCCTGTGAAACGTGGCACAAATTCTATAATCCAGCACTACACAGATTTGCAATGAAAATGTAAAACATTTGTGAACACCGATGCATGAAATTATGAGGAAACCAGGAATCCATTTGTAAATCTGCGGAGTAGGAAAACTACCTGAGGTGAAGACAACAGAATGACATTCCTGAAATTCTCAAATGTCCTTTGCTGAAAATCAAAGTAAAAGAATTATGAGAACACAAAAAAGGAATGAGCTTTTGATGCATAAACTAATTTCTTCCAGACATTACAAGAAACAAAAAACCAGCATAAATCAATGTAAAGTTCTGCCATTAATATCTTGTGAAGGTTTTACTCAAGATTCAGAACACATGCATATATAACATGACACTAAAATGGCGTCCTGGAGCTTGTGAAGTTTCCAGTCAAGGTAGGACTAGAATCTGAAAAGCTGTAATGGTCAGGAAACTATAACTTAGTGCAACCTAAACTCGACTTTTAAGCACCATCATTTACTGACTGGACATTAAATGTCCCACGTAAAGCACAAGAATTTTAGATACCTAATTTCCCTTGGATGATAAAGCTGTAAGGATACACCAAACCGGAAGTAAGAGTTGAACTGGTACCTTGCATAGTTTGTACAAGAACGTATTTTCAAGATCATTATCATCAGTAAAAGTGAGCTGGTGGATACATGGTGTGCCCTTGAGTTTCTTCATGAGCCACAAACCCCCATTAAATAACGAGTTTGAGGAGTAAAGATAGCCAAGATGTGGGCCAGAGACAGAGAGATATGTGTGCAAGTATCCCAGATATGGTTCCATAATGCTATCTGGTAGAGTGTACAATAACAGTAAAAAATGTGAAGAATAGACGATAAGAAATAGTAAAGTTTCAAGTGTCAACCAGTTAGTGCAGTTCTCAAGATTATGTTTCCAATCGAATGTCCGACAAAGCTGATTTTAATTGTCCCCAAGACACCTGATCTAGTCATTTTATCCATTTTCTTCTTTACAAATGATACAACTTCTTTGGCTAGCCTCTGCCCCATTTCTCTAAAATCTCCAGATGTTTTCTCCTCATTAACTTCTGACATAAGAAATTCCACCTTGGGGTCTATCAAAAGCCATTGATTGCGAATAAGACGTAAGTCCAGATGGTGTCCCTGCCCATATAAAGAGAGCTTTCAATGTAAAGGTATTTATGGCACGCATGAAACAATAAACATATGTCGAAGGGGACAAAAGTGAAGTGGCAACAGTTTCTTGTTTATGGGAGAATAATATGCTAAGTAGCATGTACTAGTTTCATAATTGGTAGCTTAGTACGTGCCTGGAATCCATGGACAAAAATTACAATCCTCAGGCTACGACCATCTGGGCGAGTGCTGACTAATGCGTTTTCTGGGTCAGTGCCAAACCTAGGAAAGAAACCGTTCTTTTCATTCTGGTCTACTCGGCTGATGTAAGAGTTTCTACGCATTACACGTATAGGTGCATTGACAGCGTCTTCTACAATTACAATAGGGACGTGTGATGGATCTCCAAATATATACATGTCTTGAATAGACCTGTTCTCAATCTGCACTGAAGCAATGCTTGCACGTTCAATATTCAACCAGTAGAGCAAGGCTAAATAACACTATTAGATAGGACTGACCATCATCGTTGCAATACTCTGCCTAAGAAGCCCTGCTTGATTGGCAGCAGTCTGTGCAGGCTGCACACAGCACAAAAAAAAATATGTATATATACTTCCTTCATCCACCAAAAATAGTCACCGTTGGTTGCAGTACGAGTTTTAATAAAAAGTGGCGGGAGTATTATAGTCAAACCATAAAGGTAGTAATAGTAGTAATAATTAAAATATGTATTGTTAGTGAAGAAAGTGCGTGGATAATGGGTCCCACCATAAAGTTAGTTACTATAAATGGAGAATATTTTTGGTGGAAGGACTAAAATGACAAAAAAGTGACTATTTTTTCTTGGACGGATGGAGTATGTGGGTATATATACCAAAACAGAAAAGTGTATGCATGTTTTAAGGGGAAAACTGCCTCCTCTAGCTTATGGAGCAAAAATATCATGCAATGGGTAAAAGGGGTGGCACAATTACATCACCAGTTATCTTCTGTGGAATGGCAGGTCTACCATGCACAGGATGGTAAGAAGACTTGTCAACCCAACAGCCTATATATTGCTCGGGCATCTTAACCTTAGTGCGAACTATCCACATTGACCATTCAGATTTCCGGTCGATAACCCACTGGCTGCGAAGATACTCAAGAATCATCCTTTTGTTAGCCCTGGAGAAGTAAAGAGCATAGCTCTATGAATTAATAGGCTGATACATTAGACGGTCTAGGTGATGCACATTAAAGATACTGTAATAGTTAAATGAAGCCTAAAGGTTGTGAAAAGGAATTGGATGCACTTTCGAATAGGTAGAGTTAGAAACAAATTGTTCCATAAGTAGGGAGAAATGCAAAAACTGACCTGTGAAATTTCAAAAATATGCTCCATAAGTACGAGACTTGATCGCATAGAAGATCAATTAACTCAAGTAATTTGACTTCAGATAGCTGAAAACTTTTGTCTTTATAAAAATCATCTTCACCATTTAGTTTCTGTTCAAGGAATGGAACACTAGTTATGAAGGTTCTAAATGTAAACAAATAAGTACTCCCTCTGTCCCATAAAAGTTGAGTCACTTCATTTTTTGCACTCGTTTTGAAAGAATCGTAATAAATAGTTAGAATGGATAAATAGTAAAGTAAAATCGAGAATAACATAGATAAGAGTCTTCTCTACATTATTTTCAAATCTACTTTACTATATATCCACTTTAACCATTTAATATGATTTTTTCAAAGTGACTCAACTTTTATGGGACAGAGGGAGTACTTTGAGATGGATGAAGTAAAAAATCAAGTGTAGAAAAAGATTTGTTAGCCTTTAATCACTGAAAAAAACCTCAGAAAAGTTTCTGATTTTTCTTGAAATTTGTCCTGAAACTTCAGCATCAGTAATTTCCTGATCCGGTCCTTGTGTGGAAGCAAACAATTCACGAGAAGCGATATCATCCAAATCAATTGGTTTATTGATGGACTGGCCGAGCATTTTTAAATCTTCCAATAGTATGCTGCTAGAACATGATAGTGCATGTACAAGCATCACCTGTTCAGAACAAATAACAAAAACGTCACAAGAACAAAAACTAACCAGAACTTTATCTATGATATTATATGCAGCAGATATGGTAGTGGCATATAAAGCAACTGCGGATTGAAGGGCTATAGCATTAATGTTGCATATCATTGGGAATATTAGCACCTCAATTGTTCCATAAAGGTTCTATATAGCATCACCAGCCATCATCAAAAGCATTCTTGTATAGGAAAAATTTATCGGAAAGCTATATCTCAAAGCATTGAAATGAGCTGATATCAAAGACCTGACAGATAACCCATGAAAACAGCATATTTGTTACCAACATATTGACCCGATGCCAGGAAAAGCAGCATATATATGCCTAACGATAGCCTGCTTCTACATGATGGCATGACAAATTTATGAAGATGATAGCATAAAAGGAGTCTTACAATATAGTTGTGTTGCGAAGAAACAAAAAAATGATAATAGAAGAGAGTGAAAGTGTGTCAACATGAAACATGGGATCAAGGAAAGTCTAAAACATACTTGCTTTGAATTGTCATACTCCCTGATGTCATCTTTGATAGCAGTGGGATCACTGCAAAAAGAAAATAACATTTATAATCCTAAAACCTGTTTAGCAACAACTAGAGTGTGAGAAAGAGTTTTCGATTTGAAAAACAAAAATCCAAAATAAATGAATAATAACGAAATCTCATCACTATGCCACCATAGTTGCTAGAGGGCAATCCTTCCTTGTTTTTTCGTACTTATTTGTGTATACTATTAAATAAGGTATCTTAGCTAACCTGGTCCTAGACCAAAAAGATTAATGATGGTATGGTGATGGTGATGATTGTCATAACAATAACAATAACAATGAGAATAAATACACAGACAAAAAAATACGTTTTGCGGAATATATACAGATTTGAGAAAAATTAGACTAGGTGGAGTGGCAACTGCATTAGGGACAGATTAGCAAGAATGACTTTCCTAATGCAGTTTTGCAGAGAATAATTACAGGGTCATGATAGGATTGATTCTTTGGTTTCATAACTTTTCCTGATTGCATATGGAGATTCCAATATGCCTTGGTTAAAGAATGAATTGCTTTATCTGAAGAATTGCCTTCGGCCTTTCTCTCCCCTGCATTTTGTGTATTTTACTTCGCAATGGGGACAAGTTTTGAGAAACTTAATCCAAAATAATTCGGAAATTAAAAGATATGAAGACAATTATTCCTAATGTCTTGTTCACACCAAGTCACTTGGGTGCCTGGTATATTCACTGATACCAACTTTTTTGCTAGAAACAATATGGTCTTCTAACCAACAGAAGGACATATCATATTCAAAGAAAATGGATATACCAACAAACCTGGGTACCTTCAGTGAGGAAGTGCGATCCATTTTCAGCAGGCTCACATGCACAGTAACATCGACTAACACAGCATGAAAAGCGTCAAAATGAACAGGGCAATAGACATGCAACCCAAAAAGAGCTTTAGGGGGGATCCTAAATTCATGCACTGCAGCAGTGTTATCCAGGGAATCTTCAAGATAATCCCTACAAACACCCAGAAAATGATAAATACTCCAGCTTCTTCTTTCAGCATATACTAATAGAAAATCAAATTTCATGGTTTGAATACTAAAAACACAAATTATGTCTGCTAACCTGCTCTCCAACACTGGACTGTACAGCAGCTCGAAAGTCAGAATAACAGCTGATGTGCATGGAACCTAGTTACATAGAGGTGGGTTATATTGACACAAGAAAAATAGTGTTTTAAAAAAGCAAGTAAGATAATAAATGAAAGCTTCTTTCACAGGTATTCTTCAAGCTATTCCAGCAAAGGGCAGTGACTGAAATGTGTTCACATCCAATAAGCATTCTAAATCTCCTCCAAGACACAACAACTACTGACATCTTTTACTAAAGTTAAATAAGCTTCCACAAATACGGTTATTGTCATTGCTTATGTTATTATTTTCTTCTAAGTCTTATTCCCAGAAAGTATAGTAAGCCTAATGATAGAGAAACTCAAGTTTCTGAATCTCGTTTGTTAAATTCTTCAAAAAAGAGCTACCACTAAAACTAACAATAAGGCTTATATACAGGCAACGAAAAATCATATTACTAATTGGTAACGAATAGATACGCCCAATCCCTTAAGGTTCCGTTCGGTTTTCATGACTCAATATCATATGAATATCCATCTAGGATTAAGTTGTGGGATTATTTAGTTGGAAGAGGGTGGCTATGACTTATTATCGAGGATCATCATCTAAGATTAAGTTGTGAGATTCAATCTCATGAACTAAACATAATAGTACATATTTAATCCTGAGATATAATCTTTCAAACGGAACATGCACTAAGGGGACAGAATTATATCCAAACTCAACTTCTGTCTAATTAGAAACGACTGCAAATAAATTCTAATCCCTTAAGGGGATAGAATTTGACACAAACAAAATAAATGAAATTAAAACTAAAACTAGAAAACAACCAAAAAGATACACTCCTACTGCAAGTCTTCATCTTAATCGCAAGAGGGCTCACACATGCATCAACTATTCTAAAAACACCCACAAAATGATGAAAATATTACCTCAAATGTACTAGGTGATAAGTTGAATGTGACCATCATTGACAGTGGAACATCCTGTTTTGCATATTTGATTCGAAAAGGGTGTGTTGAGAAGCTGTGGTCTACGTCATCAATTCTCCATATTCCATGCACATAATCAGAATCCAAATCAGGAGCTGTTCGGACAAAGAAACAATATCAATTTCACTTGCTCTTATTTTGGCCAGCAATAAACTGCAAAAGCATGGGTATTGCTGCAGACATTTAAATAGGAGAAAAGACATAAACTTATCTAAAAGGGAAAAACTTGCACGTTAAATCAGTTATGGCAAGATATGGCATGTTGATTTTCATCCAAACAAAAGACAGAACAAGTTAGGCAGGATAAGTTTCTCGTTCAGTGTACAAGAATAATGTCGGAGAAGAAACAAAAACAGGTAGTACAAGATATGGAAGGAAGTCGATGCATTGTAGCACAACATAAGTTGGCCGAAACAAAATCATACATTAACTGTATAAGTTTTAGCAATTTTACCTTCATATTGAATAACTCTTGCTGGAGTACCCACAGGACCATAATCTTCATCCTCCCATCTCATTGTGACTTTGATTTGATACCATCTAATTGAATGGTGGAAGAGAGATAAAAAAGGAACGCATGGATATAAAAAGGGGTGAGTAAGTCATTAACACATGAAGCCAAAATAAACTTGAAAAACGAACAAAAAGTCCGGGGATACCATACTTACCCTTGCTGAAACAAGTCGAGGTTGTGAAACCGGTGAATGTAAATGGCAATCTCATGTACCGCTTCCACCATTGGCTGTTAAAAATATCATACAGAGAGGCCCAAGATTGGTGGGATCAACTGTTTCTGTTTCCACTGCTCAGCAAACTTTAGGAGACAAAGGCTTTGCATCAGGAAAATCCAAAATTAGGATTTGTTGATACTGATGACAGAAACAGGAGTAAATTTACTGAAGTAACACTTGCGTTTATGGTGAACTTTTGTCACATGGGTCTGCATTCTTCCAATTCCTTGAATTGATGCAGGCTTGGATTTTGAAGAAAAGATATTTCAAGTGTCTTAATGCAGAGAGGCATAGTTCCTACTCTGCACCAAATGTAGCAATTTCATCACAAGGCTTCTAGACAATTAAACATGATACTTCTTCCACAGAACCATAGTTTCATTTTAACAGTTTGATTAGCAAAGCATAATAATTCTGCCACAACAGATACTACAAACAATTGCAATTACTCCAAATGTTCCTCTTTAATTAGTGGCACACATAAGGGAACAAATCGAAAAGGGTAATTTATGGAGTACAAAATTCATGTCCGGATCGCTTGACAAGAGCTGCAATCCAAAAGCAACAATAACGAGCTCTAAATGATGAATAGGTTAAAGATTATAAAAGCTATCTGAACATGATGAAAC
Source organism: Salvia hispanica (assembly GCF_023119035.1). NCBI lineage: Eukaryota > Viridiplantae > Streptophyta > Magnoliopsida > Lamiales > Lamiaceae > Salvia > Salvia hispanica. The sequence goes on along the minus strand of NC_062965.1, from coordinate 30,296,802 downwards.
TTAATCCCCAAATAAACCAGCTCTGGATGTTAATTATTGCGTTTCTCCTGCTTTATATAGAAAACAAAAAACCGCACCATTTTATGGAAACAACATATTCCTATCCACGATTATTTGAGAGGTTGAGAAATGAAAGAGAGAAAGAGTAAAATCGCGCATCCAAGTAGTCGCATTTACGTCGGATGGTGATCTTAATGATCGAAAAATAATAACAATCCGATCAAAACCTGGCAATGTGAGGGTTGCCTTCCACCGTATCAATTAAGGAAATCAGCAGCGGCAGCTGCTACGGTATTATGTCGAGAGGCGATGGTGTGATCTCGGCGGCGCGTGGAGGAGGAGACGCCGATTGGGGGCGGGAAAGACACAGAAGAAGAAAAGGGAGTCCAAGAGTCGTTACAGCGCCTATTTCAGTTATAGCAGAAAATCGTGTTTATAAGAAAGTATCCCATGCACATTTGTTTTGAATTTTGATACGAGTACTAATTTTTAATGGTGTTTGTATCGAAGAATATTGGTGTTCTATTAATTGGAAATTATTACTACTACTTTTTCGAGGATATGTTGCAATTATACCATATAAAGTTATAAATATGATTAATATCATGTAATAATCCTGTAATTAAAAAAAAACATAATTTGGCAGATATGTCATACCAATGATCTGAAGACTTGCGCACAAGATTTTCAACAATAAATGTCAAAGATTCTGAGCATGGCAACAAGGATATCGATTTACATATACCGTGGAATCGAAATGATTTAGCACAAACTGGAAGTGCGACTTGATATTATTTGCATGCTAGTATTGAAATCCTTTTATTTGTAAAAGTCTGCAAGATAAAAAGAAGTTGAGCGAGTTAAATCTAGAAATCATTCGGATTAACTAACATGTATAGGTTAACAAAATAAAAATACTAGTACTATAAAGATGAAGATAATATTATCATTACAAGATAGTGATAAAAAAAAATAACTAAATTATAATAGTAATACATAACTAGAGACCAAATCTTAATCATGAGATTATAAATAAAAGAATGAAATTAAATATACTGAGATCATTTTTATATAAAAATTATGTCATTTTGAAATCGTTTTAGTTTTAATTCAAATTAAGGATATGAACTCTGTATAAATGAAAAGATCTAAAAATGATTTTCATATAGTAATGAGCTAAATCAATTAAAAAAAAACCTAATTAGTATAAAAAAAAAATGGATTCTATATTTGATTATTTAATTATATATTATAATTTAGCTATTTTTTTAATGCTACCCTGCATTATACATTAATATACTACTATATATTTCTATTACACTTATCAAACAATTAAAAACCAAGTTGATGTTTGCATCGATCTACCAAACATCAACAATCAATTACTATGATGGTGTAGTAATTCTATTTTACTTAATTAATTAATGTCAACCAATTAATTGAACAAAAAAAATTCCCATCCCAATCCAATTTATTTCCTCTTTATCTATTCAAATTACCGCCACGTCGGACAAGCACACCACAGTAGGCCCACTCGACTGCTTCGCGGTTCGCGCCCATAGAGCCGAAAACTGAAACCACTATCAATCGGATTCCTGAGGGGTAAACTGGAGATTTCACATTCATCGGAGGATTCAGTTCATAACAGACAGCTCAACTGAGGAAACGAGTTTATTTCGGACCGAAAAACCTCAGGAAAAACGAATTATTTTTTCCCAATCTTTTTGAGGAATCGAAGAGAATGGACGCCAAAGAGGTACTCTTTGCCGCTGATTCTGGGTCTAACGCCGCCGTCTCCGCGGCGGCGCTACCACTCTTTTTTTTTTTCAAATAGCCGCACCAACTACCGAATTGATTCCCTTAACCGTTTCTACTCCTGCATTTGTTTGTTCATTGCTGTGAAGTTCGATCCTTTTGTGTTTGCTTATTTTCTTGATCTTCATGCTTTTTCTTTTGGAGATTTCGGTGTGTTTTTCGTTTAATTTGAATGTTCATCTACTTTCTAGTTATTTTAGGAAATGCAGTTGTGATTTGATTATCCCTTTTTGTTTTTATCTCACGTTTGAACTTTGAAAAAGTTATTCTTGAATTTTCACTAGAAGTGATTCAGCTTGTCTTGTGTCTTTTTTCATTTACTTGGATTTAATTCAATAGCTCTAATCTAAAATTTCAAAATGGGGTTAAGTTTTGATGAATTTCCGTAGGTATCTTGGAATGGTTTAGTGCACCGTTGAGGTGTATATGTTGAAATTATCATCTTTTTTTTTTCTTTTGGATTAAGTTGTCTTCTTTGGTTGGTAACTTGTGTGCAGAAAGTGATAGGATTGCAGAAGGCGTATGCTGATATAATATTGAACATATCGAAGGAGGCAGCAGCTCAGGTTATGTCGTCCGAGAAGAGGGCCGTGCAGTATCAGCACGAGCTGAAGGTGGCGAAAGAGGAGGCGTTGCGGATGCTGTTGCACCTCAAGAAAATGATGGATGCTAGGGTGAACTATTTGATCTGATTTTTTTAATATTTAGTGGATTTTCTATGCTATTCATGTGTTTTGGAAATCTGTACATCAGTTAAAAAGAAATTTATGTTTGTTTAGAGTGTAATTGTTATGTTTCTTGAAGTGATTTTCTGATTAGAGATGCTTCATCACTCATATCTTTTTGTGGATTGATTTTTTATGTTTACCTGTTCTTTATCCTTAACTTAATTTTCTTGTAAGCTTCAGATGATCGTTGCTCGTGTTTCTTGAAGTTTCCTTCTTTTTTGTTTTTGATTCTTTGTTACCTTAGTGGCTCAAATATTTCAAGGGTGTTTTGGTGCTATGCCATCTGGTGTGCTCTCATTTTGCTATCAATTGAAGCCTAACCTCTCGTTACATCTAGTGTGCTCTTATTTCTATCATTCTACTCATATTTCAACCACTTTTGCAGAATAGTGAAGCAGATGCTGCTGCGCTGAATGAGCAGAAGAAGATTGAAGAACTAGAAGCTCAGCTTCAGGAAGCTGAAGATATTGTCAGAGATCTTAGGGGTGAATTGGGAGGGGTACAGGCCGAGTTGGAAAGGTTAAAGAAAAGCAATTTGCAGAATGTAAATGAACCTGAGAATGATAGTTTACAGGAGGTGCCTACTGCAATCTACTCATATGAATTTAGTAAACTTCATCAGCCAAACTCTCTAGATGAATCTGCTGTAGCTTCTGAAATCACAATGTTGAGCCCAATGCATAAAAATGAATGTTCCAAGTCTTTTTTTAGCCAGAAAGATTGCATGCGTAGTTCACATATTAGGAGTCAGGATTTGCCTTCAATAGGTTTAAGAGACAACTGCAAAGAGCCCGGGATGTATAGAAATGGCTGTACGCAGAGAATCCATGCGTGTGAGAGGAATCTTTTGGGCAAGAAGTTGTGTCCTGGGAAAACTGATAGCCCAAAGGACAAAAACAGCAGCGAAGAGTGGGAAAAGGATGGATACGCCAGCAAAGCACCATCAATTGGGGCTATAACTCAGAGTGAACTTGAGAATAAATTTTTGGCAGATGTTAATCTAAGTACTTTCCAACCTTTTCGTAGGAAAAGAAAGAGAGCTAATAGGCAAAGAGAAAGTGTAACATGTATGACTAAGAAGCTGAGTGATCCTCCCCAGAAAGCTGATCGATTGCCAGAAATTTCATCAAGACATATTCTTGATTCAGTCAAAGGCGATGCTCACTCTAGTGAGAGTCCTCCAACAGTTGCTCCAATGCTTTCCTCAAGTGAAGTTGAAAAAGACTGGATTGACCAAGGATGTGAAATAATGAAGGAAAAGATGGGGCCGTTAGGGGAGGAAGCTGGATTTGAGGAAAGCTTGTTGCCTCCTGTTTGTAAAGGGGCTGCTGAAAATGATGATATTCCATCAAACAGTTTGGACAGGACTTCATCTGACAGAACTACAGGTCTCCCTAGCCAACCTGTAAGGGAACGGATCATCAAATACACATTTCAAAGGAAGCGCAAGAGAGGAGCTCCGAGTGAATCTGAAATGGCAGTGTCACCTGAAACAGAAAAGAGAAACGAAGATAATAAAAGTACTCTTAAAAACCAGCAGCCATCCAAGGATAGCTTGTTGTCAGAGTCATCCCGAGACAGTAGGCGATTGGCACAAGTTGCTCGTCAGGTTAGTGAATAAAAACCTCTAACTACCTATGAACATTGCTAGTTTCTTGTTTGTGCATTCACTTGGCTCTGGGGATATAGAGTTTGCTATGATGTATTCAGCTCCTTTGTGTTTTGTTTACCCTAGTTCTCTTTTACTTATATGTGCTATTTCGTTACTTTGATAAATCGAAACTCTATTTTGTTTGCACTTATTACCATTTACATATGGAAGTTTCCATGGCTAGATCTCTTTAATATAGTGGAGCATTCTGTTTTTGAAATATTTCATGTACAATAATGCTAGTTCTGATTACAAAGGAAATGTAGAGTAGCAAAATCAGTCCACTGATATGATATTCCATTCAATAATTTCACATGTTGTGTTTTCCATATTGGTTGGTGTAAAATTTCATATGGTCTGTTATGCCCTGAAAATATCTTAATGAAAAAACGCTTAATGGAAGTAAAACAGAGATCTTAAGTCATTATGTTCTCTAAGTTAATCTCAACCTGTCTTTTGGTTATAATGAGTGGGACAGGGAGCAGTATTTGGTGAGGTATCTCAGAAATATTCCAGTAAGAATTTTACTTGTTTAGATTTGAGAATTTAAATTTCTGTGTCAGCCGGTCTTTTCAAAGAATAAATTTTCTTCATGAAACTTCAAGCTATTACTCAAAGCTTCAAGCACGGGTCCTTGAGTTTCTTGTTGAGATGAAATACGTGTAGCAAACAATGATGGTTGAAATAGTTAAATACATTGCACTCTAGCCTGAGAAAGTAAAGATAGTAAATTTCAAGAAATGAGAGAAGAAATACTAGGCAAGTAGCCTTGTTCCTTATAAGTAAGTTGAAAAATGAAATATAGAGGTAAATACAGCAGCCATCTGTGAGTTTATAAGTTTTCAGGAGTAACGCAAGGTTCATATGACTAGTTATATCAGAATGTTTCTTGTATCAGACACTAAACGTCTTCTAAATGTTGTATAATGTCATGTTATCCTCTGCTTTCCTTCTTTGCTTGTTGTGGTCGATCAGTCTTGCCATATGCTTATTACTTGTATTCAATTTGGCAGCTTCTATCCTTGTCTGAGAAGAAGTGGTGGCATTGACGAAGTGTTTCATGATATCGGTGTGTATAATACTATTATCCGACACCATGGAAGAGAGATGATGACAAGAACTTGTAATCATACAGTAGTAAGCTATATCTGGTTTCCCAAGAATTTCTAGTTGCATATTTTCAAAGCTATTCTAAAACAGTGTTTCCATTTGCAGTGTGCATTCAATAGTGTTTTTGGCACTTAAATTTATGTTGAGTTACCCAAATTATAATTTCAAGAGATATGTTAGTCATCATCCTAAATCAAGACAGTTATTATCACTACATATGAAAACGAATTACATTTTGCATCCACTCTACAACTTTTCCAGCCATCTGCTGCTGGAGCAATCGTCGTCAGTCTAACCCTAATCCCTTCTCTCAACAAATTGATGATAAGGAGACAAACAGAGATCAGAACTCTCAGCCACCACTATATTAAGGTTGTCAACTTTTCAGACATGTATAGTTGGTAACAAAGAATGATGTCTGAAGATCCTCCTCAATCAAGCATGACCCTTCACCGAAACTTGTTGAAGAGGGATTTCAGCCAGTGGGTTCATCACTATAACCCCACCGCCCCCACGGAGGGGACGCCTCCGGTTCTGCAACAGAAACCCTCCGCAACCATCTTCGTTCTTGCCAGGAACGCTGCCAGCTGCCCCAACCGATGGTTGGGTTCCACGCAACTGGGAAGAAGCTTGAGGCCCAGCTTGTGTCTTTTTCCGCATCTTCAGGTTGAGGAAATCTGCACCGGGCAACGAACAGCAAGAAGCTCCAGTTGTCGACATCTTTCCAGTGGAGACGGCTAGATCAAACGAGATCTCATCCAGTGCGAGCTCTATACCGTGCACACGCGCCTCCAGTGAATGAATACCTCTCTGTGAGCTCTCAGTAAATCTCTGTATTACAAAAGAAAAATCAAACATCAGTACATCACTAGCTATAGATAACGTTGTACATTCAGCAAGAGAAATATTGCACCTGAAGAATTTCCAACAAATTTGACTGCTGAATTTCAATCTGAACAAGCTGCTTCCTGATCAGAGACAGGCCTTCACAGTCTCTCTGAATCCTACACACATCTTCAGTTTCATTACTAACTACAACCCTATGATTCTGCTTCTCGTAGCTCTCTTCGAACAGAGCCCGTCTGATTTCCTGGTTCTCAAACCGTCCCCCCTCCTCTCCACCCTGCTTACCTCCAGAAACCGACGTGGCAGAAGAGCTAGTAGGAGCAGCCGCAGCGTCTACTTTTGTGTTGGAGGGCTTCTTGCTATCCAATTTTCGGAACATTGGAGGACTAGTTCTGTTCCCATTGCTTCCAACAGAACTCCTTCTCCTTGCTGCAGAAGCAGGAGAGCCATGCGGGCTAATTTTCTTCACTTGTGAAGATGGTTGGCTAATGCCAGTTTTTGAGCCAGGAGCAGTTTCTGCAACGTTCAAAATCATACCTTTAGGCGAAATATCGTTTCTATCAAAAATTGGTACAAACTAGCAGAAAATATCAACATCCAAGAAATCAAAATCATACCTTTAGGTGAAACCTCATCTGTTAGATCAGGAATCTCCTTCCAAGCTTCCATCATTTGGTTCATCGTCTCCCTCGCAGCCTTCACCTGATCAAATCCACACACACATTAATCTCAAAATTTTCAAATTCTTATATCTAAATCGGACAAAACCCAAACCTTGTCGAATCGCTTAGCTTCAAAAGTCTTCAAGCAAGAAGCTTTATATTCGGAGAGCGCATCTCTCTCCACCGCCGCCATTTTCGTCAGCGCCTCCGCAGCAGCCTTCCTTGCCGCCCAATCCTCGCTGCTCAAGAACTCCACCAAACTTCCGATGAGATTCCTCATCGCATTCCTCCCTCCGAGCACTCCCTCAACCTCCACAAGGCTCCCCAACAACGCCAAGATAGCGCCTTTCGCCTTGAAGCTCTCGCATTTCGCGAGCTTCTCAAGCCGCGGCAGCAGCTTGCGGAGGCTCCCCACGTCGGGGCTGCCGGAGCCCTCAACCACCGCGGCGAGGCACAATGCGGCGCCGTTTTGGGCGTTTCCCTCCTGCTCCGCGAAGAGGGCCTCGACGAATGGCTTCGCGACGGAGCTGAATGCGAGGTGAGAAGCTAGGGAGAGGGAGGCGGCGACGCAGGCGGCGCGGACGGAGGAGTCCGGGTCGCGGAGGCGGCGGGCGACGGCGGAGAGGATTTTGGAGAGGTGGGGGGAGAGGGCGGCGCCGTGGTGGGCGGCGAGGACGGAAAACAGGCGGAGGCAGTGGCGGCGGACGGGGGACTTGTCGGAGGAGTCGGTGGCGGAGATGGAGGAGATGAAGGAGGGGAGGGATTCGGCGGGGAGGCTCCGGGCGATGGACTCGAGCTCCGCGGCGGCGGCGGCGTGGGTGTCTCGGTCGGAGAGCTTGTGGAGGCACGTGAGCACGCGGTGCTTCAGGTCGCGAGCCTGCTTGCTGGAGGCCGACATTGTAGTTAATGCGGTGGCGCCGGTAGCATCGCGGTGGTTGGATTTGGAGGGGAGTTCGTTTTTCTGGTTTGTGGTAGTGTGTTTATATATGTAGTGGGGATAGGATTAGGAGGAAAGAGAGGTAAAACGACGTCGTGGGGTTGGATAAAGTGATGGTACGTTGTCGTATTCGGTTGCTCTCCCCGCCATTGCCATGTGCTTTTCGCTCGCTTTCTCAAGTTAGTTAAATAACTTTAATTAATGATTAATTATGAAGGGGATTAGTTTAAGGTGTTGGGGGATTAAGAAATGGAAAATGAGGTGGACATTCTTGTGTGGGGATGTTTTCTTGTTTAATAAACTGTTAGTAATGTTATTTACACAAACTGTCACTCCTCTCATAATCTCGGCTTCCACAATTTAAGTTCATGGAGTATTTCTTAAAATCTACTTCAAATCGAAACTTCACTAAATATCGAGTACGAGGGAGTACTAATACTGCCATACCACACTCTCATTGGACTTTATTTAGGTATATATTAAGGGCCCGTTTGATAAGTTAGTAATGCCAAAATAGATAATTATATATGGACATTTCTAATTATTTGATATTATAGTTTAGCTTAACACAAAATCCAATATAAGACAAAAAAGCCCTCCCAAAAAATCTTACCAAAATTATAACTTTAACCATATTATGTAATCCACCAATTTGTCAAGTTAAGCCATGTTATTTAATATATTATATTATATATAAATTTAGATAATTTCTATTCTATCAAACAATAATTAAAAAAACAATCATATCTTTCTATATCTTGACATGAATCCTGTATTATCTTATTTTACATATTTTCTCATATTCCATCTTTTTTATCAAACGAGTAGATGCACAAGGTAGTTAATGTTGATCGTGTTTTATCATGTACTGTGTAACAGTAGTAGGAGTAATAATTTTTTTCTTTTCAATCTCATGATTAAAGTTCACTTCCGCAATAAACTATTCTATTTGAAATTCGGTTGCCAAGATTAAATCTCGTGATTAAATATGTATCATGTTTGGTTCATAACAATGAACCCTACAACTTAATCCTAAATGGAGTCTCATGGTAATTAGTCATAGTCTCCCCTCCAACTAAAATAATTCCACAACTTAATCCTAGATGGATAGTCTCATTATTATTAGTTATGGCAACCAAACGCCACCATAGGCTATATAGCCTATTAGAGGATGGAAATATTAAATTGAGATGGTAACAAGATATATAACGTGGTCCTAATTTTAGGAATTAATTGTGGAAATGAGGTGTTCGGTTTGCAAGATTGTATCCGAGATTAAATTTTTAGTGTGTTTGGTTCATGATATTCAACCCCACAACTCAATCCTGGATGGGTAATCATGGGATAATTAGTCATAGTTAATCCGACTAAAATAATCTCATAATTCAATTCTAGATTGTATTTTGGTATTATTTTATCTGGCAAACTGAATCAAGTAGTAGTAGTAGTAGGGCATTTAAAAGCAGTTAATTGAGCATAATAATTTCCTATAAAGTAGGACGGTATGGGCATTAACTAACAGTTTAATAGCAATCATGATCGATCAAATTATTTTCATAGGCTATATGGTATAGTATTAATCACAGTCATGTGGTTCAACCCCCGCGAACCCTATTTTTATTTAAAAAACTAAAACTTGACTACTTGAGTGAAGATGTTATAGCAAATTATCAAAAATTAAAATTTAAATATTGAACTTAAATAATGGTAATATTAACTCTTACTTATAATAAAAAAATGAATTAAATGAAAATTTGAAATACTATATAGAATGCAGTTTTGGAATAGATATTACGTCTGCTTTAAAAGAGGTTGATGGAGAATGAATACCAATTATGCTAGCTGCAATACATAAGCTCCAATACGACCTAATTGATTAGATGTGGTTGAAACTTAAATAAGATATTGAATTATATATGTACTGTTCTTCAAATCTATAATTAATTATTTGAATTTACTTAGCTCATCTCTAACATGCGTTCAAGCAGAGAAATAAGGAATTGAGAAAAAAAAAAGTAAAATATATATAGTAGTACTAATAAAATGAAAGATGCTGTAAATCATGAAATAGGACTTATTTATATATATATATATAGATTAATTTGATTAATCTCTTTGTCAGATTTGAGACCTCAGACACACACGAACACACACAAATATGCGTACACTGGTTAATAATACATTCCGTTTTTTTTTTTCCAATATCAACTGTAATATTTTTTGCTGGGGTGCCTTCAACTCTTATGTATGTTAATTTGTATGCCCAAAAATATCAGTACGATCAAATTTGTTAGAAATAATTAAGACAATGAAGTGTAACAAAAGGTATGTCATGACTCATAACTATGCAATGAATAAATCATTTAATTCGTGCGAGATTAAGAAAATTGGACATGCCTAGGTAGTGTCAAAAACCAGGAATACCATATATATAGCACATGGCCGGGTATATATATACGAGTATTACGTAATTTTAGGAATGGATATATTATATTAGGTGTTTATAGGAATAGGAATTAGGATGTGCTTATACTAATTCTATATATATATACGTACAATAGTGTGTCAACATATATATATATGAGTAATGATTGGTATGTTTTGTATACTTGAGTGTGAGAAACTTTCACTTCATTATTATTTTTGATTTTTTGAAATTTCATTTTTTAGGGGATTTTGATATGGCATATATTCATTGACTTGATCTATTGGTCTTAATTGATAGACTTTAATTGGACAAAGCATGCATATAACTTTGTTAAAATCAATATGAATGATAAAATATTTCTAAATTTTAACTTATATACTCATGTGTTTGTTATCTCCAGTTCAGTTGCAAACCTTGTAATATACTAATGCATATGACAGTAATAGTTTCTGACAAATGTATCTCGTGAGATTCTGAGTTTCTTGATAATGACTTCACAATTTAAGGCTAGTATCATGAATTTATCCTATTTTTTATATTAATATATGTTAGTGTTTCACAAAATATACAATTAATGCAAAAATTATGATTTTGCATATTAATACAAAATTGAACAAAAATAAACCTTACCTAATTATCTTTATAATGGGAGGCAATATGATTAGAAGACACATGTGTATGTGGACACGAGTCCAAGAATGGGCATGTGAAGTGTCGTTGCATGCAAAGCAGCCACATAACATGGAAAGTCTTGATCCAAACAAATGACCCAATTTGAAAGGACAAAACTCTAGTAATTAGGGTTTTTTTGGGGGTTGGGATTCTAATCCTTACACATATACATGCATACAGTGATACAGATATTCAGATTTCAGCATGCATGCATGCATGTGGTCCTAAATATATGTACTCATAAATTTGTATTGGGGTTAAGAAGAAGGGGGGTCAATTTCAACTCATGAATAATTCTTCAAAGCGTCATTATGAAAATTTATTAAAATTAAATACAGTTCATAAATATGCTATGCGTGAGAATGTGAAACAGTGAAAAGTTACAAAAAAAGAAAGAAAGAATGGAAATCCTAAATTAATTAGTTGCAAATAATAGAGGACCTACTAATTAGAAGGTTTTAAAAGTCTTGAATGATCATGCAAACTCTCATAATTTCACATGCAAGCAAGTGCACAATCATGTTTTTGTCTTTGGACTATATATATAAAATTTGGCAGTGTTGAATTATAAATTATTCAAAGTAGTAGTAGTAATATTTTTTAGTCAAAATTCCGACAATAACATTAGTGTTAGATGCCGGGATCCTGAAACCACAGAAAATGTATTACTATGTATCTTGGTTTGAAGTTAATAATACTCTTCGAATTTGTTTCAAGTTTCAATCATAAGCAGGCAGCAGACATCACACATGGATTCGCCTACCTGATTTAATTCAGTCTCTATATATCTTTGACTCATCGATTTTAAAGTTGTACAGTATTGATTATTGGATAGTATCGACTCACAATATGAATAGAGCCCGTTTCCCAGTTGAAATATGGAAATAAAAAATCCTGGCTTTATGAATTGTAAAAATAGTTGAGGAACATCTTTTTTGTCCATGAATTTTAACAAAGTATCATTTTAGATCCGTGAACTTTAAAAATATCATTTGGAAGTCTGTCAATTATGAGTTAATATCAATTGAAGTACTTTTTTACTATTTCCAAGTTTTTCTAGACAAAAATACCGTCAATATTTTTAAGGGTGTATACTTTTAATAAACTTATCACATACTCATATTTTTTTATAACTATAGATTTTTTATGAATTTTCTAAATATAATTCGACCTTCAATATTATCGCTTAATTTTATGATATGCAAGAAAAGATCCTTATTCAATTTTTTATTATTAAAGAAAAGTTCTTTATTCAATTTAAAATTCTATAATATAAAAAATTGAAGAAGCAATTTGATTTGCATGTCACAAAATTAAGTAATACAGTATAATATTGAAGGTCAAATTATATTTAGAAAATTCGTCAAAAATATATTGTAAAGATATTTATAAAAAATATGAGTATATGATAAGTTTATTAAAAATATATACCCTTTAAGGTATTGAGCGTATTTTGTCCAGAAAAACTTGGAAATAGTAAAAAAGTACTTCAAATGATATTAATCCATAGTTGATGGACCTCAAATGATATTTTCAAAGTTCACGAACTTAAAATGATATTTTGGCAAAATTCATGGACCAAAAAAGATGTTCCCTCAAAATAGTTAAGTAAGCTAGCTTATCATTTCTGTATTATTTTCAAATTATTTTAGATGTTAAATAATGATATTTTAATTATATACTTCTTCCGTCCTTCATCAAACATCATTTTGGAATATCCACTATTACAATATGAAAAGAACCAATTTAAGAAGATGAGTTTAATAGTACATGACAAAATCGCTAGCTAGTTAATTTGATTTTATCACAAAAAAGTGAAGCAAGTAACTCATGATCATAGCTAGGATCAACATTGATTTGTGTTGAAACAAGCAAGATTATAACTTCGTTCTTGCTCTCATGCAGCATTAATTAGTTGAAACTCTTCGGTGTCGATTTTAAGATAAAATAATACCAAGATACAATCTAGGATTGAGTTGTGAAATTATTTTAGTCATAGGGGATTAGTTATGACTAATTAACCCATAATTATCCATCTAAGATTGAGTTGTAGGGTTGAATCTTATGAACCAAGCACACTATAAATTTAATCTCGGATACAATCTTGCAAACCGAACACTCCCTTCATGTATTCCAAGAGACATTGGTAACAAAAAAACCGATCGATGGCGCCTCCACCAACGGTCCAAAGCCAGCCAGACATCCCATATTTCTCGGCATCGAACAGCTCGATGCCAATATTCATGCCAACCGGACGACCTTTCTTGTTCTGAGTCTTGTTGCCTAGTTCAAGAATTTGTACACACACCAACTCAAATAAGTTACCAAAATTTATTTTATGGATGAAAAAAATCTGTCCACATTTATTAGTAGCCATCCTCTCTAGATTTATTCAACGCCATTTCATCAATCAATGAAACTCACCATACTATGTGTATACAATCCTCTAATATGTTAAAGGACTAGCACCCAAATAAAAGAAGTTGATTTTTTCTGTGTTGAATTATTTACAAATCGTGATATTAGTATTAATTTATGATGATGTCTAGTCGGAAACAATTGTAAAAAAGTTACAAATTTTGAATTGTTTTTCTAAATTGCATGTTGAATATATAAAGACTCTTATGCAAACCAGATCAATACACTATACTAAATGATGATAAATTAATAGGCCAAATTTGGGCTTTGCACATTGAATATGTTTGGGCTCCATACATTCTGGGCTTGTTCGACTTCTGAGAGATACAGGCACATAATTCAATACGCGCACTAAACATGGGCTAATTATTAAGTGCTGATTTAATCTCTTTCAATATTGGAAAAAATTATGCATATCAATAATGTTAATAAATTATCAAATATTTAGTCAACACTAACTATCAAAATATATCTGACAAAATGTTGCATTTCTTGACACACTATCTATCTATATACGAAAACAGAATCGCTTCCAATAATTTCGTCAATACTTCATCCATGTCATCATTAATAATAATTAACAAAAAAATCAATAATTAACAAAAACAAAACAATCTACTTAAAAGAATTTCATATATGGACTATGTTGTAATAAAACATTTTCGCCAAGGAAAGGAAATGATGTTTACTTTATTATTATGGGAGTTAATGTGGGAATTTAAAACACCACAAAAGATGAAAATTTCGAGATTTTGAGGCAATTTCTTTTGCCAAAAGAGGTTATGATGTGATCCTCAATTCCTCATCTTCGATCATGGAAATTAATTTTTATTTTTTTAAAGAAACCATGTTGATAATAGCAATAGATGACCAACACTCTTACGACACCTATGCAATAAATGGAAAAAAAGCATTTTGCACTCTTCAATAGAAAATCTACAAACGTATCATCTTACTTTAGGAGTATCTGATTAGTGAATATCACATTTATTATGTGTAATTGACCTTCCAATTTCCCCAAAACACATTGTAGTAACATAAATTTGGAGGTCATTACCAATTCTGCCCTACATCTGTGGCTAAATTACTAAATGTAATTGTTCTAGAATGTTACATAACGACAGCCCTTGAATTTACCATTGTGCCCCCAATGTCATCTCGCATGACTGCCCTTTCTCGTGATCTTTGCGTGCGACGCGCGACACGTAAGGGTAGAAAAGTAATTGCGAGGGCTATATATAGACGGCCAGTGTTGTTCGTACAGTCGAAAAAAGGAGAAGTGCAAATTGAATTCTGTTTATCCATTTTTTTTTCAATTTCACTGTAGCTTTAATTTTCTCTCTCCGCGCCCGTTTAATCAATCGATCAATTTAGGGTTTTTCCGATTCGTCACCTAGTCGACTCAGCCATGATTTCCGATTCGATCCCCAACGCGTCTGTCGCCCTCGCCTCATCCAACCCCAAGGATTTGCCCAAGAAGAAAAAGGTTCGTTTTCTGCTCTCGATTTTCCCTTTATGAGTTTATGCATGCATTGTGAGCTGCATGTTGATTTCTTTCTTGTGAATGGAAAGGAGATAACTTTTCCTCATTCAATGAAATTTATGTGGTTTAAAATTGCAATTTTACAAGATTTTTGTTAAACAATATTTTTCGAAATTCAGGCCAATCGGTCGGCGAAGTTGAAGCAGTGCAAGCTTGATGCTCGTCGGGAACAGTGGCTTTCTCAAGGTATTGGAAACAGCCCTTTTCCCACCATTTGGAAGCACTATTCTCCTTTCCGTAAAGTGTTTTTGTTTTTTTGCTTTCTTGGATATGATTACTTGAAAGTTATTTTCACTTTGATTACTTACTAGTATTTGATTACCAAACGGTTTTATTTATTTATTTTTAATCTTTAAAGTGAAGGGTAAGGGTGGGTGTAAGGAGGAGGTGAATGGTGAAGGGGGTCTGATGAAGTTGGAAAACAAGAACATGCCTATTGAGAAGCTGGAGAAAAGTCCAAGGCGAGAGGATGGAATATATATAGATGCATTATCCGTTCATCATTTTAGTGATTTCGAATCCTCGCCTGCCAACAGCCCCACCAGTAGTGCATTAGGCGGAAATGATTCTGGCGTCAATTTTACTTCCAGTAGCCGAAGCAGCAGCAGCAGTGGTCGCAGCAGCAGCTGTAGCACTAATGGTTGCTTTTCGGGTATCATGAGTGAGGAAGATGAAGGGAATGGTGGTGATGATGGCTGCTTGGATGATTGGGAGGCTATGGCTGATGCTTTGGCTGCTATGGAAGACAAGCATTTGGGTCATAATCCCAGCTCGGGATATGGATTACCTGTGGAGAAGCATGGAAATACTGCGGTATGTGGTTCTGGGGTGAATTTGGCAAAGCAGCCTTTTTGTGAGAATGATAATCCAAGAGAGAAGCAAGAGAGTGACAGGACATCTGTGCGGATATCTCAAGCAAAATGCCAGGCTTGGAGGCCTGATGATACATTTAGGCCTCAGAGTTTACCCAATCTGTCAAAGCAATATTGTAGTGGGTTAAATTCAGATCGGCATTTTGGTCTAGGAGGTTCCGTTTGGGGCTGTAAGAATGTCGGGCCAGTCCCTACATCATGTCCGATATGCTATGAGGATTTTGATTTCACAGATTCAAGCTTTGTCCCCTGTCTCTGTGGATTCAGGCTCTGCCTTTTCTGTCACAAGAGAATTCTTGAGGAAGATGGGCGTTGTCCTGGCTGCAGGAAGCAGTATGAGTGCAGCCCTGTTGAAGGAGAGGCCACATTGGATGGTGGGAGCTTGACTTTTCGACTTAATCGTACCTGTAGCATGACAACAAGATCCTAGAAAGAGTCTCCGTTCCTTGATCTGTATGTTAGGTCTCTCTTTTTTCTCGGTGTGCATTGCGTTTGTTGTCGCTTTAAAACTGTTTTTCGCAGTCCTAGATATTGGTATAGAAATTTGATTTTGGAGCACAGAGAAATCAATCTAGCACCCTTATGATTTCAGTTGCTTTTATATATATAATTATGTATGTATATATATTATGTGTTATCATTGAATAGCTGCACTTATATAGTAATGAGGTGCATAAACATTTTGAATAAATGCTTTGTTTTCTATTATTTATCAATTCTGTGAATCTTCTTTTTAGCTGATTTAGATTAAATTGAGAAAACTTGTTTCAATGTATTCTAATAGTTGATTTTGTTCCCAGTGGTCATTTCATTTGAGAAAAAATGGTTTCTTATTTTACAGAGATTCTGAAAATGCTATGGATCTCAATATTTGAATTGGTATGCACAAGAAGAATTCAATGTATGAGGACTGAGAGTCACTCTAGTTATGAAAACTTTGTACAACCAACAATGTTTTGTTTGTACTATCAACTATGTGTATGGGAGCTTGTTATTAACTAAAGAAGTTGAGATAATAGATAAATATTAGTACTAATTACTGATCTCTATTAGCTTGTGCATACGTATGCTGGCTGAAATGGGATCGGTGAAACCAAGAGATTAGTGTGCTGAAATGTTACTGTTATAATGCTACACAGGCTAGCATGCAACCATTGAGTTGGTGGATTTGGCTCTTGATGTAGTGAAATGACAGCAGTGAAAGTCCCAGTAATTACAATAAGTGATGACTCAAACAGTCGAATTTGCTTTGTAAGAAGATCTCATTTAATGAACTATTAGTCTTTTAGATATTTTTCTCTTACACGTGCAGACTCTTTTCTTGTTTTATTGTTGTGGGGAGGAGAAAGTAGGCATGCTGGCTTCTCCTTCTCCTTGTGATACAAAGAATAAACCTGAGTCTGAATCAGTGAGGAGAGTCAGGGAAGGTCTTGAAGTTTACAGTAATCTATTATACATTGTGGTGCAAACTAATGCTACTATTATTCTGATTTTGGCAGCGTTTTGTTGGGCTTAGAGATGATGCAAACTAACATCCCTAACGTTGAGACTCTTTTTTACCTTATATTTCATGTGTTAGCTCATTCTTGAACAGAAAAATCTCCCTTCTTTTTCATTTTTTGAAGGTATTCCATTTCCTACTAAAGGAACCAGCGGTGATGTATGGCATTCTTTCAAAAGTGATGGTGTCATGGTGGTACCTTTTAATTATTTGGAACCATCCATAATCCATTTTCAATGGTAGCCGGTGACTTGGCTGGATTTCACCTATTTTGGGATCAGAAGATTATCTTACAGTACATTAGTTTCAAGTGTATATGTTTTGAGTAACAGTGTAGGTCAGATTTCTTTATATGAATTCAGTCATTCAGTGTAAAGCAAGTGTTCATAACTGAATTATTTCAAATGGTTTTTGACCGGTTACAATTCAACTTGAATAAATTATCTTTAGCTTGTGCCATCCATCTCTCTCTCCCTCTCTCTCTTAAAGTGTATGGATATGTGGGATGGAAACAAAGAGAGGAGCAGAGTATGTTTGGTTTTGTATAGATCGAAATGCAGATCACAAAAGCTGAACTAATGTTGTGATTTATCTGCTATTATGTGGTAAACAGCATTCAACTTGTGCTGTTTGAGGTTCATCATCTCTGTATCACACTTTTGTTGAGATGGTAATTTTGTGCTTGTATTTTCTGCAATTTCATAGAGCTGGGTTTTAACTATTGCTACTATTTTTATGGCATATGTATTGTGCTGTCTTCTTGTACACGGATATTTAGAGAGAGCTTCTAAAAATCTCTTAGCAAGTGAGGTGATATTGAGGATTTTGGGGGTGCATTTAGCCCCACCCATACTTTTCAAAACAAGACTTCAGTGTTTTATAAAGGCTGCAATGCAAGAACCAGACCTATGCTCAAGAGGGAGTGTCTTCCACCACTTACTGAAACTAGAACCCTCCAAGAAAACATCTGTCCCCATCCATCCATTACTAACCCATGCATACAAATCTTGCTCCAACCTCAGAACCTCACCCCTAACCTGATCATACGGCTTCGCCCTCAGCTCCTCTACCTCTGCCCAAAACGTCGTCTCAGAGCTCCCCCCGGCCACCATCCTCTCTGCGTGCTCCAGCCACTTTTGCGTGAACTTGTACCTCTTTGGCCTTGCTTTCACCATGTAAGGCCCTGTGTCCTCGTTCAGCAAGTGTCTGTAGTAGTTCGCTATGTCTAGTGGCTCCATGAGTCGCCTGAACAAGGTCCCTAGCTCTATCCACTCCTTCCTGCCCTCGAACCCGTCGGGCAGCTCGTACCGCTTGATCATCTCGACGATCTCGTCCCATATCCCGGAGAGCTCCTGCCTCTTCACATTGGCATTGAAATCAGTTATATCTTTTTGGATTTTAAAGGTGTCATAGTAGCCAATCTTCTTAATCTCACAGCTAGTCTTGTATTCATGTATCTTCTTTAGTGCTTCTCTAATGATGTCTTTGTTGGAGTCTATTCTCCTCTGATTCTCCGTCTTCTGCCTCTCCATCTCACCAGCAGCGCGAAGGCACAGCCGTGCTTGAGCTGTCTGAAAATCAGTTAAAAAGCATCAAGATAGATCAATTGCTGTCATGATTCTGTGTATGTGTGTGTGAATGTTTGAAGCATTGAGTGGTAGTATCATACAAGGCCAAGATCATTTAGTGCAGCTGAATAAGAGGTAGTGGCTTGAGCATCTAAAGGGATATTTACAAGACTGTCTAAGTAGATCACATCTTGCATATTTAGGCTTTCTTCCAATTCACTTTCATATAAGAAATGGTCTCTCATCATTTTATGCAGAAACTCTGTGTTTTCTTCCTCAGGGCTGAACTGAAGGCAGAAGAAGAGCATCTGCAACACCGCGTCCGGGTTGTCAACCACAACAAGCTTCCCGTTCCCTGGACAGAAGACGAATGTCCCGAAAGGCCGATAAGGGCTGAGCTCAACTATGCTCGCAACAGTCTCCAGCAGCAAACTGGTGCACCCCTTGAGGTTGCATGCGGCATGGCTTGCCACAGACAGCACGTTTTTCATTACTGACAGCAGGAAACCTGATGCTGCAGACGAGTCCTGCAGATGGAACTGTGATCTCGGGTTGAGAGACTCGAGAACGGCGTGCAGCCATGGCTGGATGTTCGAGAGAGGAGCCAGGTTTATCCTTGGCACAACATCATGCCTCATCACGAAGTGGAAGAAGCAACGGGACCAGTTCTCGCGCTTCAGAGCATGACAGAAGACATGGTTTCCGGGTAGAGGTGATCCAAAAGTTACACAGAGAGGCATTGTCTGAGAATGGTTGGATCTTATGTATTTCTCAAAGCACCAAATGGCTGCGAGAATGGCCGTTGCACCCCCTGAGGAATGCCCCGCGAAGACGACCTGCTTCCTCTCAGACATAGCTTTCTCCACCTGAGATCCATTTTTGAGTTCAAAGACAGTTCAATCACTAAATAGACTATGTTTATATTGAAGCTCTCATCTTGATAAACAATCCAAAACATATTCACACACAGCAACATGTGTGTGTGTGTACCAAACCTTATCAACACCTTGTGGCCCATTTTATCTTTGGAAATCTCCCTTTCTCCACATGAAAAGTTCAGGCAATCAAGATCATCCAAACCAAACTAAGGCCACAACAAATTCAAGAAAAGCTAAAATCTCAATATAAGCTAAAAATTCAGTCTATATTCAAGATTTGCATACCTCTGCTGCAAGTGGTGATCTGCTCAATAGGGCATCAAACCTTGTAGCAAAAGCTTCATTTACTAATCCTATCTCTTCATTGCCAACACTCCTGATACATGGAAACTTGGAGACATCAACCTTAACTTCCCCAAATGGATCCCTGGTGAACCAGTCATCCACGCACCATGAACCGGGGAAGGCGAAGAGAACATCGTTGGAGCCCCGGGTTTTTTCATGGATGTATGGCTTCCCAGGGGCCTTTTCATGAGCCTTCATGGACAGTCTGCAAGCCCTTTGAATCACATCCTCTTTCAATCCTATCTTCTCTCCTAGCCTCCCTCCGATCATCTTTCTGCAAGTTTGTGAACAAGTTGAGAATCAAATTATGGTGATTTTCTTGAAACTGAGACTTTGATATTGTGGGATGAAGGTGTGTGGGAGTTGCTGTAAAAGTTATAGATGAATGATGATGCTCAATTGCTTAGTGACTTCGCTTACTTGAGATTGCAAAAATAGATGGGAAAGCTTAAGGTAAATGGAATCCAGTGTCTTTAATGAATAGGGGTTAGGGCAAAGCAAAATGGTTGGTTTCACATTCTATTTTTATCGCAAAAAAATTATCTCGCTTATCAATATTACTACTTATGTAAGAAAAAATTTAAATATTTAGGACGACATGAAAACTAATGTATAATTGGTAAAGAGAAGAACGAAAAAAGTTAGTTAAAATAGTGTTAATGAATAATGTGATAATGTGATTTATATTATTATTAGTATTTAATGTTGATGTTTAATAGTGGATCATAGTTGTATTAAAATAAAAAATAAATTGGTTTACATAAGTAATAGGTCAGGGAGAATTTTCTATAAATGGAATGAGCTATTGTTATTGGCGGACGGAGAAGAAAAGGGGGCCATATTTTTGTAGGACGAAGAGAGAGTATCTAAATTCGGTATTACACTACTATACTTAGGCATCCACTACGCCGTCTCTTATCCATCTCATCTCTTCACTATTCAAAGGCCTCACTGTACTTTTTCACTCCATCTCTTAACTAAGAGACAACACATACATCCCTCCATCTCTTAACCATCTCATCTCTTAACTATTTATTCAATTTCATTTTTTATTTTTATTTTCAACAAATTCAATTAATAAAAAACACACTTCATTAAATAAAATAAAATTACAAGTTAAAATCCTAAAAATATGAAAAACACATAATTAAAATCCTAAAAAAATAAAAATACATAATTAAAATCCTAAAAATATAAAAAAGACAATTTAAAATACTAGAAATTCAAAAACTTAAATTTTAAAAACTACTCCGCCGGCGAATTATCCCCTGAAGTCGGTGGCGGTGCACCCGGGTTAGTGGATGGTCGAATACCAAGTTGTCTTGCCATCTCCTGCATTCCGGCAATATGATGTTCACATTGGGGATGCGTCATGCGGGAAGTGTCAGCCATCGTGGCGAGCATGTATATGGACCACAGGGAAGTGCTCGAGCCTGAGCCCGAGCCCTTCTGGCTTGATTCACCTCGGCCCTTCCCCTTCCCCCTCCCCCTCCCCCTCCATCTCCCTCTAGCCGTGTTCGCCGTCTTGGTCCCTTGCGGTCGACGTCGTGAACCGGAGGAGGAGCCACCTACATTGGTGGGCGTGTCAAACTCTTGTGAGGCGTTGCCTGACCCGCCGCCCTCACTAGATGAGCAGCCACCCTCCGTGTGCTTCGTGCGTTTCGAGCTCGAGGATCAGACACCGCCAGCTCACCTTTCTTTGTCTCTGACCAATGTCCAAACATTGATATGTTTGAAATCTTTTATGACGTCGTCTTTAAACACTCGCATCGCCGCTCTCATATTGTCGGCCCCACTGGCTCCACTTTGGTAATGCTCCGCTTCACCCCTGTAGATCGTGCAAAAATTTTTGACATCTCTATTGCACTGGTCCCAATGACTGCGGAGCATCTTCACGTTGCGAAGGGGAATCCCCTTCGGCTTTGACTCTTCATAAAGTTCGGTGACCTTCTCCCAAAAACATTTGCGGTTTTGTTGATTTCCGACGATGGGATCGTAGGAGACGGTGAGCCATGTTGTGTATAGAGCCAACGTCTCCTTGCCGATGTATAGATGACGGCCTAGATCCTCATCCTCCTCCTCCTCCTCGCCCTGTTCCTCCTCGGCATCGCGACTGGCGGAGCCTCCTATCGGAAAGTATTCCGGAGCGTGTTCCTCCGGAAAATTCACCCTAATTTGGGATAATCCCTGCGTTGACCTCGGGGGGGGAGGACGATAGTATGCATCCAGATCAAAATGTGGTGCTTGGTACGGCGCCGGCGTCGCCGAGCGTTGGGTGCTCGGCGTCGACGAACCAGCCAAAGAGTTGAACATTCCCCCCAATCGCCAAACTCGTTTAAATCGAAGTCGCTGGAGCCGCTGGAGTTTCCGTCACCAGACATTTTTACAGAAATTGGAGAGGGAAAGAGATGTGAATTGAAAGAAGAATAGATGTGGTATTTGTAGTGTTTGTGTGTGGAATGGAGAATGAAAGAGAGTAGGGTGTATTTATTGAATAAGAAAAATAAAAAAATAAATATAAATATAAAAAAAGGGTTACCGTTGGAAAAAAGGGTAATATTACCGTTTCTTTTTTAAAATATTTTTAAAAAATTTTTTCCTGAAAATCGAATTTAAAAAAAATAAATAAAAATGACGTCATAATTACGACGCTCACTCGCGGGCCGGCGAGTGGGCGTCACGCCTAGCGCCACGTGGCGCGGTCTCGCCGTGGTCTCGTCTGTGCGAGACGAGATAGAGCCATCCACGCGCCGCGCTGTGGATGCTCTTATACTTCCTCCTTCTCATAAAAATAATGACATTTTTCGTTTTTTATTCGTTCCATAAAAATAGTCTATTTTTATTTATAAAAAATTATTTTCAACTCATTACCCATATACATCAATTTATTTACAACTTATACCATTGTAGCTTACTATTAAAAATTAAAAATAATATGATCCAGTTTACACTATTTAACTATTCTTCTTCTCCTACTTTACAATTTATACATTAATTCTATATCATCCCCAATATTCATATTTTCACGCGTTGAAGTATAAATTTTTTAGTATTGCCATAGACTAATAAAATTTGGTATAGAGACATGCATGGTGCACATCCATTCTTCTGGTTTAACTATTTCCTTTTTTTTTAATTAGACAATGGGTATTCATCCACGTATTCAGTAACTATTTCTTGTGCTAATTTGTAGGTACCTAAAAGGATGAGATAGTTGACCTAAGAATTAAAAGTTTTCATATCCAAAGCCCAGAGGACGAGATAATCCCCGGGTGGGGATCCTCTGCTGTGCTATTTGCACAGCAGCCCCTGCTGTCAGATACTCCCTCCGTTCCATAGTAATAGAGTTATTTTGTCATTTTAGTACGTTCCATAGTAATAGAGTCATTTCCCTTTTTAATAAAAGTCAACATATTTTTTCACACCTACTCTACTCTCTCTTACTTTTTTCTCTCTTCATCTCTCTACCTTTTTCATTTTCCACTTTATTCTCTCTTTAGTTAACTCACCTAACACAATTTTTTTTTAATCTCCGTGCCGAAAAGAAATGCATCCATTACTATGGAACGGAGGGAGTACAACATAATAAAATAATCAAGTACTGTAAATAATATAGAGGGAACATGTTTTTTTGTCCACGAACTTTGCCAATGTATCATTTTAGGTCCGTGAACTTTGAAAATATCATTTGAGGTCTGGCAACTATTGTTTAATATCAATTAAAGTACTTTTTTACTATTCCCAAGTTTTTCTGAACGAAAATACCCTCAATATCTTTAAGGGTATATATAAAAAGATGGAAGAAAAGTTCTTTATTCAATTTTAAAATTCTTTAATATAAAAAATTGAAAAAAGAATTTTACTTGCATGTCACAAAATTAAGTGATACTAATATTGAAGGTCATATTATATTTAGAAAATTCATCAAAAATATATTGTAAAGATATTTATAAAAAAACACCCTCAATATCTGGAAGAAAAATTATTTATTCAATTTTAAAATTCTTTAATATACCAATTGAAGAAGCAATTTTATTTGCATGTCACAAAATTAAGTGATACTAATATTGAAGGTTAAATTATATTTAGAAAATTCGTCAAAAATATATTGTAAAGATATTTATAAAAAATATGAGTATATGATAAGTTTATTAAAAATATGTACCCTTTAAGTAAGGTACTTCAAATGATATTAATGCATAGTTGATTGATCTCAAATGATATTTTCAAAGTTCACGGACCTAAAATGATACTTTGTCAAAGTTCGTGGATAAAAAAAGATGTTCCCTCAATAATAAAAAAAACTTAAATATTTGTACATTATTATAATATTGTGTTAGAGAGAGCAGCTCCTGCTGTGCTATTTAGCACATCAGAGGATCTCAATTATATTGGTATGACATACCAAATCAGATGCCGTGTGGTATATTTGGATCATTGAATTTTTTTCTCCCGATAATCCCCTCATCATTTGTTAACGATGAACAAGTCCAATGCTAACTATTTCAATTCACACCCACCTCTTACATATTACTTCCCGTTTCAGATTAATTGTCATTCTTTTCTATTTTGGTCAATCCCTAAATAATTGTTACAATTCATTTTTAATATAAATAGTACTCCCTTCGTCCCACAAAAGATGTCACACTTGTGGGATGACACGAAATTTTAGAAGGTTTTGTTTTGTGTGTTAAATGAAGAGAGAGAATAACATTTTTATATTCATGTGAGAGAGAACTTTTTCCAAAAAGGAAAATGTGACATCTTTTATGTAACAAACTAAAAAGGAAAAAAGTGTGACATCTTTTATGAGACGGAGGGAGTAAATAAGTCCCACAATCCAATAACTCACTTCACTCACATTTTATTATAAAATCAATATAAAAAAGAGAAATTGATCTCTAAAACCATGAACTTTGCCTAAAATTTGGTATTTCCCATGAACTTTGAAATTGGTATATAATATCACGAACTTTGCATTTTGTTTGGTATTTCCTGAACTCACTCAAATAAGATACTTTCATCAAAATCTTATTTAACATAGGCAACCGTGATATGTTTTATAATATTTGAAACCACTTTTTAAGTTCATAACATGTAGTATAAAAAGTCACGTTGAAAACCACGTTGATTTAATTGTGTCAAGTATGATAAAAGACTCGTAAGTTAGTCAAATATAGTAATAAACATGCCGTGGGAAATACCAAACAAAATGCAAAGTTTGTGATATTATATACCAATTTCAAAGTTCATGGGAAATACCAAATTTTAGGCAAAGTTCATGGTTTTAGAGACCAATTTCCCTATATGGGCTAAATTGAAAGAGTCTCTCATATTATGGGGACCGAGGGAGTATATTTTTGTGTTAATCATAAAAATTAATTTCAGGATATTTTTTTTTAGATATATTTGCGCAATTTCAGTTTTTGAATTATCCAATTGCACTGTTCTACCCACCGCACCGCACATATAGACTTTGACTTGGCCGGAATTTGAGACTGATGAGAGAACTTTTGTTACAGTATGTGCATCAAAATAAAATAAACATAGAGAATTCGTATACAAAATTAAAGCGGAGAAATTCGTTTGACAACATAATTAAATAAAACAGATGTGTAAATTCTTATACAACACGGCTACACACACTATCTACCTGGCAATGTGAAATCATTTTCTGAAATTGATCCAGGAATGTCTTCAAAAATCCTCACATCTTCTGTGTTATCTTCGACTCTCACATCTTCAGATTCATCTTCAACTCTAATAGACCTTTGAGATAACCTATAACTTTCCAATTCAATAGCCACTTCTTTCATAGTTGGTCTCATTTTTCCTTTCAAATTCAAGCATTTTTGAGCAAGTTTAGCCACTAAAACCACCTCTTCCTTTCTACCTTGCTCCAAAATTTGAGGATCCAAAATCATGTCCAGGCAGTTTCTTACCATGCACGTACGAAACCGAGTAGCTAGGCTTCTTTCCTCCTCTTCCTCATCGAGAGAAATTGGCATTTTACCAGTAAGAAGCTCGGCAAGAACCACTCCAAAACTATAAACATCGCTCTTTTCCGTGAATTTACTCGAATGAAAATACTCTGGATCTAAATATCCGAACGTCCCTTTAACCAGAGTAGTTAAGTGAGTTTGGCCTGCAGAAATGGGCTTTGAAGTTCCAAAGTCCGACACTTTGACAACATATTTCTCGTCCAAAAGGAGATTACTTGACTTGATGTCTCTGTGATAGATCGCTACAGAAGATGCAGAGTGTAAATAGGCCAATGCTTCTGCTATATCAGCTGCGATTTTCAAACGCATGTTCCATGGAAATGGAAATTCATTATTTGGATCATGTATGAGATTATAAAGGCTACCATTTGGCATGAATTCATACACAAGCAAAGGAACTTCCGTTTCCAAGCAACAACCCAACAAACTGACCACATTCTTGTGATTGGTTTGTGACAATATAACGACCTCATTTATGAACGGTTTCAATTGCTTTTCTTCAACCAACTTTGATTTTTTCACTGCCACAATTTTTCCATCAGATAACATACCTTTATAGACAATACCCTGCCCTCCATGTCCAAGGATTCGGTTTTCATTAAAGTGATCAGTAGCTATCTCCAACTCTTCTGCAGTGAAAAGTTTTGTTTTTCGAATTGTGCCTTCATTTTTTTGTTGTTGTTGTAAGAGAAGACCGCCATTTCGTTTGAAAAATCTGTCCTTAATCACTTTTTCCCTTCTCCTTTTCAATACTTTAATCAACCAAAAGGAAATTAAGATGAGTACAAGAAATCCTAATCCAGAGCCCATACCTGTAAATGAAATTACTTGACTAAGAAACTGCTAGCATGTATATATAATGATGCACAAGTCAACCACATTATGTTACATTCTTCCATCCTATTCAAGATGTCTATTTTCTTGAGTGGCATGAGATTCTAGGTGAAGCTATTGACCGGAGTGAAGTAAGGAGAACAATGTAGTTGGTATATCAATAAGGAGAGAAGAGAAGAGAGAGAGGATGTTTATTTCAAAAACACAAAGTGGTGATCATTTTGACTGGAACAAAGAAAAAATTAAAGGCGGTCATCTTAAAGGGGATGTAGAGAATACTATTTTGTTTATTTATTTGAATTCATCTTATTAAGTTGCATATGATCATTCATACTTTCTCTGTCCGCCAATAGACGTCCCATTTATGACCGGCTCAGATTTTAAGAATTGTTTGACTTCGTATAGAAACTAGTCTTAAAAGTTAGTGGAGGTGAGTCCTACTCTTTTATATTGTTTTAATAATCAAATGTGAGTTAGTGGAATATGAGGTTCACTTGCCAAAAATGGTAAGTGAAATATGACATTTATCGACGGACTGACAAAAAAGAAAAAAGTGGGACATTTAATGGCAGACGGAGGGAGTATTGTTTTATTTATGTTTTACAGCTTTTTGTGCGCCATAACGCATTATATACAACACAAATGATATTTATAATTAATTTTAAAAAGAATAATCTTAACCAAAAAATGAGAATTTATTTTGGACATGAAGATGATCAAGAAGAATTTGGGGAGTTAAATAAAAAGAATGAGGGTAAATAAGAAAGATAATATCATAGAGGAATGAGGTAAAGTAGGAGATGGTTAATGATAAAATGCAAATTCAATATATAGTGCAAACTCCAAACTATGATCTGGATCGTTAGAATATATTAACAGATGACAAAATAACATCAACTATAAAATGTCAACGCATTGTCAACACAACGTCCACCACTGTGTTGACGTTTTTTGTTGGTGTTATTTTGTCATCTGTTGACATTTTCTAATGGTTCAGATCATAGTTTGTTAGTTTATACAATATTTATAGTTTGCATTTGATTTTATCCCGAAATAGATAAATTCAATGTATTGACTTTTACCATAAAAAAAGTAAGATTCATTTTTTGTGGGATACAATGAAAACATTTTGTTACCTGCCAAGATTATGGCCTTGGTGTTGGATGGCGACAACTTAATACAGCGGGTGCCATCTTTCTTCCCATCACCAACATATCCTTTGGGGCATGAGCAGTGATAAGATCCAACAACATTGATACACATTGAATTTGAAACGCATGCATTAGTTGTACTATCAGCGCATTCATCAATATCTGTTCGTAAAACATGTAAAATGCAATCGATTAGCAGTAGAAACAAGTTTAAATCTATTTGAATAGTACTCAATTTCAAATTATGATTTAAAGCATTAGATTATTAGATAAAGAAAATAATTTTTTTTAAAAAAAGTAGTAACCTTTGCATCCTGGGCTAAGGTAAGAGTTGCCTTGGTATCCTTCGGAGCAGTTGCAGAGGTAGCCTCTAACTGTATCATCAAAATCAATGCACTTAGTGTTATTCTGACACGCATAATCAGTCGGATTCAATCGCGCATCTTTGCAATTTACGGCACCAATCCTCCAGTCCAGTGAAACTATCGTGTGTCGGTAATTTATGTGTGGATCATTAGATAGAATCTGTGTTGAGTTATTCAAAATGGGGTATGTTGCTTCATAATAGTCATCCTTGGTTCCAAGGAAGGCGTAACTACAATAGAAATTGGTTCGCGGCCATCGGCCACTCAACTCGCTCAAATTGGCTTCCAGGTAGGAGGTTCCTGCAACCAAATATCTCCTTCTTTTATCACTTTATTACTGTGTTGGAATATAAGAAATATGTAAATACCTTTGGGAATGGGTGCCCTACAGCAGCCATTGCCAGGCCAGTACTCAGCCCTCTTAGTCGGACAATATGCGTAATAATCGTTAGCAATTTGGTTATCCTTGCAAACAGCTGCACATGTACTGCCAACAGAAGTTCGATTGACATGTCGAGTCATACCCACCATTATATCATCACACCCGATCACGGAAATCCAACTATCTTCCGACAACGTGAGTTGAGTTTTTGACAAGTCAATCCTCAAGCTTTGCTCTTCCGTCTTAATGATTCTCTGCTGAGGATCCGACCTATTGTAGCAAGCATAACCAAGTGTTGGATAGTCCACCCGAACCTGTGATAAATTTAAGTGGGTGATTTCTTTCTTGAGAATAGAGAGGTAAGCTTTGGGAGGGTTCGCGGAGGTATCGCAATCTACTTCAAAGGATGGATCCAAAGAGCAATTCGGCCCTATTCCGAATGGAAATGGAATTGACAGTTTCCCACACTGATCCTGGCACCCATTTCTTGCAATTGAACTGGGAAATGCAATTGCTGGAGATAGTGTTAGTTAAGGGTGTTAGCGAAAAAAGAATAGTAAAAGTACTAACTTTGACAGCCTCCAGGAAGGTAAGGATTGCCCTCATATCCTTGCACGCAGCTGCACCTGTATCCTCTACTGACGTTAGCAACATCAACGCATAAACTCCTATCATCTCGACATGCGTAAGTAGTAGGATTTAGCTTTGCTCGGCTGCAGTTCTCAACCCCAGCAATCCAGTCCAGCCGCACCACTGGTGGACTTGTTGCCGATGCCCAATTGTCAGCCTGCAGTGCGGTTGAGTTATGGAGGTAGAACAACGGATACGAAAATCCTGTTTTATATGTGTCTGAGACCTCCTGGATAAAGGCGTAGCTGCATGGGAAAAGCTTCCTACGTTGCACTTTCCTGCTCAAGTCTATTAATTCTGCTCCCACTAAACCTGTATCTGTTTAAATTCAAAGTAAAAAACACTACAGTATGTTATTTTTTGATAGATGAATGACAAATGATATTGAAGATGGGTTAAACTTTAAGTTTAAAAATACAATTAATAAACAACTTTTTTCTATTTGTTATCATTTGAAATCATTGCATATTAGTAGTAGTTATATAATTAGTGACGTTAACAAACACATCATTTCAATATAACAAACTAAGCGATTAGCTTTAATAATTGGTCTCTCATATGATTGACGTACTATAAAACCATATACATAACCAAAGCTAATGAATATTTTCTTTTTAATACGAAATACTAACAAAATATATAATTAATTTTAACATAGGAGTATAAAATTATCAACAACTTACATAAATAATTTTATATTTTTCATATATAGTTAAATTTACAATCATACGTCAAATTGTATTTGAAAAAGTACACAAATTTCAATATAATAGTATACTTTTAGTTATCCTTTTAAAAATAATGGAGTAAAAATTACAATACTTAAATTGTAAAAATAATTATAATATAATTATACGTGAAATGTGTCACATTTTGGCAAAAAAGAATTCTATTTTGACCAAGGAAAATGGTGAACAGGTCAAGTTCAAAATCCCATCTTCTCTTTTATTTTAATATTTAAATAATTTATCTTTAGCTGGTGATCCATGGCATGGATTACCAATAGCAGCAGTCTAAACAAACTCATTCACATTTTAATAAATATTATGCCGAAAAAAAAAAAAACTTAACGACTCAACTATAATGGAACTGAAGAAAATTATTGTTCAAATTGGGAATTACCTCCGACGATTTGAGCCTGGCAACAACCACTACCGATGGAAGTAGGATCAAACGGACAGTACCCCGTTTTAGCGTTGTGGTCCTCGCAAAACGCTGAGCAGCCCCCGTTGTTGTAAGTTCCATTGGACTGCAGCACAGCATCGTCGCATCCTATGGCTGTGAGCCTGTTTGTGTACATGGACAGAGAATACAAAGTCCCTGTCAAGTTCACACTCACACTACTATCTTTATGCAAATCACCTTCAGACTCATAGCAAACGGAAACCAGGTTCGGATACTTGACCCGAATATAGGTCTCGTTTATTTCAGTCAATTGTTTATCAATGATGGAAAGGTACGCCTTGTGAGGCTCTGTGGAAGTGTTGCAGCTAATGGTAAAGGACGGGTCGAGCGAGCAATTCGACCCGATTCCAAATGGATATGAAATGGCCAAATTCCTGCACATATTTCGGCATCCTGGTTTGGCAACTGGACCACCACATATTGCTGGTAAACGAAGCAGGAAAATGAAATACAAGATTGTACTACAAATTTGTGGAAGGGGCATAGTAGCTATGTTTGATATTGATTGATCACTTGTTTGCTTATAGATATATATATAACGAAATTGAATGTGTGGAGAGTAATTAAGTGAGAGGCAGGTTCTTCTGTAGAAAATTACGAAAAGGACTTCAGTTATTTTATTGAGAATTGAGTCTTTCTTTACAAATAATGAGATAAGCAGCCTTTCTAGACTTTGATTTTCTGTATTTTTAACAAATTTGGTCATTTGACATAATCATTTTCACCTTGACAACGAAAGTTCATAAATTTCGGGACGTTAATTTGTCACAAAAAATTTGTCGTTTACTTTCATTTTCATTCGCTCAATAAATTTATCACTTCTATAATTATTAGTAGTAAACCATGTATTCTACTAACTCATTCGCATTGACATAATTTTACTATAAATCTAGGCGGCGTTCGGTTGGAGAAATTAGGATAATATAATTTGGCTGACAACTTTAACGCATTCAGTTGCTAATATTGGACTCAACTATGAAGAAACTTCTCGAAATGGTAAAATGACTCAACTATAGTGAAACGGAGGGAGTATCTTTTATTTCACCATATCTTAGTTTTATTTTTCAATAAGTTAGGGTAGTATTATAGTATTATAAATAGGAGAGTTTGTTATCATATTTAATCATCCAATCAATGAATCAATGAATATATTATTTTAGCCAAATGCCTTGTGAAATGCTTTGAATCCATATATCCCTACGCTACCTGATGCCCGACGGAAAGTCTCCGCGCACAGCTGGAACGTATGTCTGATCTGTAGCCGTTGCCAGACGGGTTGGAACCAGCGCACAGC